>NW_027142609.1:152292-186481 GCF_026170545.1 Melanerpes formicivorus | reverse complement strand
AGGCTAGGCTGGATGAGACCTCAGGCAGCAAAGTCTAGTTAAGAGGTGTCCCTGCCCATGGCAGGGAGGTTGGAGTAGATACCTCTGAGGTCCCTTCCAACCTAAGCCATTCTATGAGTTGTTTCAGATGGAAAAGCCTCCAAGATCATCAAGTCCAATTGCCAACCCAACACCAGCAGGGCCATCAAACCATGTCCCCAAGTGCCATGGCCACAGTGTTTCTTGAACACCTCCAGGGATGGTGACTCCACCACCTCCCTTAGCAGCCTGTGCCAATCCCTGACCACTCCTGCAGGAAGCAAATTATTCCTAATCTCCAACCTAACCTCCCCTGGCACAACTTGAGGCCATTTCCTCTCATTCTATCACCTATAGAGAGAAGAGACCAACTCCCACCTCACTCCAGCCTCCTTTGTAGAGAGCACTGAGGTCTCCCCTCAGCCTCTCCAGACTAAACAACCCCAGCTCCCTCGGCTGCTCCTCACCAGACTCCACCAACCTCCCTGGCCTCATGCCCTACCAGCACACAAGGTGATCATGGTATCATAGTATCAGTCAGGGTTGGAAGGGACCACAAGGATCATCCAGTTCCAACCCCCCATGGGCAGGGACACCCCACACTAGATCAGGCTGGACAGAGCCTCAGCCAGCCTGGGCTTAAACACTCCAAGGACAGGGCCCCAACCACCTCCCTGGACAACCCATTCCAGGGCTTCACCACTCTCATGGGGAAGAACTTCCTCCTCACCTCCAGCCTGAATCTCCCCACCTCCAGCTTCATTCCATTCCCCCCTAGGCCTATCACTACCTGACACCCTCAAAAGTCCCTCCCCAGCCTTCCTGTAGCCCCCCTTCAGATACTGGAAGGCCACAATGAGGTCACCTCTGAGCCTTCTCTTCTCCAGACTGAGCAGCCCCAACTCTCTCAGTCTGTCTCCATAGCAGAGCAGCTCCAGCCCTCTGATCATCCTCATGGCCCTTCTCTGGACACCTTCCAGCACCTCCAGATCCTTCCTGTACTGGGGGCTCCAGAACTGGAGGCAGTACTCTAGGTGTGGGGTCTCACCAGAGTGGAGTACAGAGGGAGAATCTCTTCCCTCAACATGCCTGTCCCCAGCTCCCACCTCCCTCTGTCCCCCAGCGTTCTTATAGATCCTCTTTAAGTGCAAAAAAAAGCCATCAGGTCATCTCCCTGGAGCCTTCTCTTCTCCAGAGTGAACAGCCCCAACTCCCTTAGCCTGGCCTCACAGCAGAGGGCTTCCAGCCTCCTCTGGCCCCGCTCCAACACATCAATGTCCTGGTGAAAGCGCAGTCACAAGAGGGGAAGCTCTGCACCTTCCCCAGCCAGCAGCAGTGCTGGCTCTTCAAAAGCTTCCTAATTACTGTCAATAATCAGTTGGGTTAAGGGGGGAGGGGTTTGGGGGGGGAGGGGAGGACAGAAAAGAGGCTTCTCTGCTGAGTTTGTCCTCCTCCTATGCGAGCAGCCGATTCCCACCGCCAGGCCCCCGCTGCCGGCGGGGGGTCGAGGGCTTCGCCACCACCGGCTCCAAGCAGATGGTGTGGACACGCCTCAGCTGGAGAAATCTTCGGTAATAAAGGGCCTCTCCCCGACATTAACTTTAATTAAGGCATGAGCACTTAATATCTCTATTTGAGATATGAAAGCCTTCAGCGGAGAGGCTCTTCCCAGCCTGTCGACTTTGCGCCTGCCCCAGCATCTCCTTCATCAATTGCCACCTAGCTTCAACCTCTCTGAGGAGGAGAAGAGAAGGAGGAGAGGAGAAGAGAAGGAGGAGAGGAGAAGAGAAGGAGGAGAGGAGAAGAGAAGGAGGAGAGGAGAAGAGAAGGAGGAGAGGAGAAGAGAAGGAGGAGAGGAGAAGAGAAGGAGGGGAGGAGGGGAGAAGAGGGGAGGAGGGGAGAAGGAGGGGAGGAGGGGGAGAAGGAGGGGAGGAGAGGAGAAGGGAGGAGAGGAGGGGAGAAGGAGGAGAGAGGAGGGGAGAAGGAGGAGAGGAGGGGAAGAAGGAGGAGAGGAGGGGAGAAGGAGGGGAGGAGGGAGAGGAGGAGGGGAGGAGGGGAGGAGAGGGGGAGGAGGGGAGAAGGGAGGGAGGAGGGGAGAGGAGGGGAAGGAGGGGAGAAGGAGGGGAGGAGGGGAGAAGGACGGGGAGGAGGGGAGAAGGAGGGGGAGGAGGGGAGAAGGAGGGGAGGAGGGGAGAAGGAGGGGAGGAGGGGGAGAAGGAGGGGAGGAGGGGAGAAGGAGGGGAGGAGAGGAGAAGGAGGGGAGGAGAGGAGAAGGAGGGGAGGAGAGGAGAAGGAGGGGAGGAGAGGAGAAGGAGGGGAGGAGAGGAGAAGGAGGGGAGGAGAGGGGAAGGAGGGGAGGAGAGGGAAGGAGGGAGAAGGAGGGGAAGGAGGGGAGAAGAGGGGAAGGAGGGGAGGAGAGGAGAAGGAGGGGAGGAGAGGAGAAGGAGGGGAGGAGAGGAGAAGGAGGGGAGGAGAGGAGAAGGAGGGGAGGAGAGGAGGAAGGAGGGGAGGAGAGGAGAAGGAGGGGAGGAGAGGAGAAGGAGGGGAGGAGAGGGGAAGGAGGGGAGGAGAGGGGAAGGAGGGGAGGAGAGGGAAGGAGGGGAGGGAGAGGAGAAGGAGGGAGGAGAGGAGAAGGAGGGGAGGAGAGGAGAAGGAGGGGAGGAGAGGAGAAGGAGGGGAGGAGGAGGAGAAGGAGGGGAGGAGAGGAGAAGGAGGGGAGGAGAGGAGAAGGAGGGGGAGGATGAGAGAAGGAGGGGGAGGAGAGGGGAAGGAGGGGAGGAGAGGGGAAGGAGGGGAGGAGAGGGGAAGGAGGGGAGGAGAGGAGAAGGAGGGGAGGAGAGGGAGAAGGACGGGGAGGAGAGGAGAAGGAGGGAGGAGAGGAGAAGGAGGGGAGGAGAGGAGAAGGAGGGGAGGAGAGGAGAAGGAGGAGGAGGATGAGGAGAAGAAGGAGGGGAGGAGAGGAGAAGGAGGGGAGGAGAGGAGAAGGAGGGGAGGAGAGGAGAAGGAGGGGAGGAGAGGAGAAGGAGGGGAGGAGAGGAGAAGGAGGGGAGGAGAGGAGAAGGAGGGGAGGAGAGGAGAAGGAGGGGAGGAGAGGAGAAGGAGGGGAGGAGAGGAGAGAAGGAGGGGAGGAGGAGGAGAAGGAGGGGAGGAGAGGAGAAGGAGGGGAGGAGAGGAGAGGAGAAGGAGGAGAGGAGAGGAGAAGGAGGAGAGGAGAGGAGAAGGAGGAGAGGAGAGGAGAAGGAGGAGAGGAGAGGAGAAGGAGGAGAGGAGAGGAGAAAGGAGGAGGAGGAGAAGGAGAAGGAGAAGGAGGAGAAGGAGAAGGAGAGAAGGAGAAGGAGGAGAAGGAGAAGGAGGAGAAGGAGAAGGAGGAGAAGGAGAAGGAGGAGAAGGAGAAGGAGGAGAAGGAGAAGGAGGAGAAGGAGAAGGAGGAGAAGGAGAAGGAGGAGAAGGAGAAGGAGGAGAAGGAGAAGGAGGAGAAGGAGAAGGAGGAGAAGGAGAAGGAGGAGAAGGAGAAGGAGGAGAAGGAGAAGGAGGAGAAGGAGAAGGAGGAGAAGGAGAAGGAGGAGAAGGAGAAGAGGAGAAGGAGAAGGAGGAGAAGGAGAAGGAGGAGAAGGAGAAGGAGGAGAAGGAGAAGGAGGAGAAGGAGAAGGAGGAGAAGGAGAAGGAGGAGAAGGAGAAGGAGGAGAAGGAGAAGGAGGAGAAGGAGAAGGAGGAGAAGGAGAAGGAGGAGAAGGAGAAGGAGGAGAAGGAGAAGGAGGAGAAGGAGAAGGAGGAGAAGGAGAAGGAGGAGAAGGAGAAGGAGGAGAAGGAGAAGGAGGAGAAGGAGAAGGAGGAGAAGGAGAAGGAGGAGAAGGAGAAGGAGGAGAAGGAGAAGGAGGAGAAGGAGAAGAAGGAGGAGAAGGAGAAGGAGGAGAAGGAGAAGGAGGAGAAGAGAAGGAGGAGAAGAGAAGGAGGAGAGGAGAGGGGAGGAGAGGAGAGGGAGGAGAAGAGAAGGAAGAGAAGGAGGAGAAGAGAAGGAGAGGAGAAGGAGGTGGCCCTGGCTTCTAATTTGCAGGGAAAGGTACAGGAACTTCACATTTTGGAGCTCTCTACCCCTCCTGGTAAATTTGACAAGGGATTCAAAACTTGTTCAGGGGAGGCTGGTGGGAGGAGAAGCCCTGACAGACAGTACAATCACACAAACTGCTTTTCCTCTGGAAACCAGGCTAAAAATAATACCTTGCAATTTGACAGCCTCGGCCTGGGAGAGCCACCACAGGATGTAGAGCCTGGCTGGGTGCTGGCTCTGGGCTCCTGCAGCATCCCCACTCAAGTAAAGCAGAGGGACAAGCAGGGACAAGACAAAACTGCATCTTCCAGCAGGGATGGCCACCTGCTGTGATCACCCCCAAACACCAAGACCCTCCAAATCCAGAACTTTGCAAGCCAAAGAGCTCCTGCTAGATCCCCTGGCTAGGCATCCTCACCTTGTATCACAGTATCACAGAACATTAGAGGTTGGAAGGGACCTGCAGAGATCGTCCAGGCCAAGCCCCCTGCCAGAGCAGCATCACCTAAGGGTAGTCAGCACAGGAATGCATCCAGGTGGGGTTTGAAAGCCTCCAGAGAAGGAGACTCCACAACCTCTCTGGGCAGCCTGCTCCAGGGCTCTGCCACCCTCACTGTGAAGAAGTTTCTCCTCATGTTGAGCTGAAACCTTCTCTGTTCCACTTTGTCTCCATTGTTCCTTGGCTTAGCACTGTGCACCACCCAAAAGAGCTTGGCCCCCTCCACTTGTCCCCCACCCCTCAGCTATTGATAGGCATTGATCAGATCCCCTCTCAGCCTTCTCTTCTCCAGACCAAACAGCCCCAGGGCTCTCAGTCTCTCTCCACAGGGGAGATGCTCAAGTCCCCTAAGCATCCTCCTGGCTCTCTGTTGGGCTCTCTCCAGCAGGTCTCTGTCTCTCTTGAACTGGGGAGCCCAAAACTGGACACAGTCTTCCAGGTGTGGTCTCAGCAGGGCAGAGCAGAGGGGGAGAAGAACCTCCCCAGCCCTGCTGGCCACTCCTCCTGCTGCACGCCAGGATGCCATTGGCTCTCTTGGCCACAAGGGCACATCGCTGTCCCACGGAGAACCTGCTGTCTGCCAGGACTCTGAGGTCTTTCTCTGTGGAGCTGCTTTCCAGCAGGGCTGCCCAGAGCTGTGCTCATTCACCATGCTGCTGCTGCTGCCTGGTGAAGGGCATTGTAGTGCCCATGTTCCCCCCCCCCGCTGATGCAAGAAGGAAATCTTGCTGCCACAGACACAATTCCATCGCCGCATCCTGCTCCGGTGATGGAGGAGAAAAGTCTTTGGTAGTAATTGCTATGCAAGGGTGGGGGTGGAAGACATCCTGATGGCTTTTATTATCAGGCTATCCAGATGGAAAGGGAATGCCTGCAATATTTATACATGTCATCACTCCTAATAAGCAGCCTGATTTGTCAAATGGAGACAAGATTCCCAGATGTCAGTGAGGAGGAGAGGGAGGGCGAGGGCAGGAGAAAGGCAGCGCCTGCCCTTTGTCAGCCCTGCAGATGCTGCTCCCCAAATGCCACAGAGGCTTTGGCCAGCCAGCAAACCCCAAAACAAAGCAGCAGAGGTAAGGTCAGGGCAAAGGGTGTGGGCAGGGCCTGCTTCGGGCTGAGCCCTCTGCTCATCTGTGGATTGGGAGCCCACAGAGCCTGGGGAGCAGGAGGAGAGGAGAGAATAGAAGTAGAAGTAGAAAGGGATAGGAATAGGCATAGGGGTAGGAATAGGAATAGGGGTAGGGATAGATGTAGGGATAGGGGTAGGAATAGGGGTAGGAATAGGGGTAGGGTAGGGTAGAATAGAATAGAATAGAATAGAATAGAATAGAATAGAATAGAATAGAATAGAATAGAATAGAATAGAATAGAATAGAATAGAATAGAATAGAATTAACCAGGTTGGAAGAGACCTCAGAGATCATCAAGTCCAACCTATCACCCAGCACCATCTAATCAACTAAATCATGGCACCAAGCACCCCAGCCAGGCTCTCCCTAAACACCTCCAGGGCTGGTGACTCCACCACCTCCCTGGGCAGCACATTCCAATGGCCAATCTCTCTTCCTGGGAAGAACTTTCTCCTCACCTCCAGCCTAAACCTCCCTTGGCACAGCTTGAGACTGTGTCCTCTTGTTCTGCTGCTGCTTGCCTGAGAGAAGAGACCAACCCCCACCTGGCTACAACCTCCCTTCAGGGAGTTGTAGACAGCAAGGAGGTCTGCTCATCCTCCTGGCCCTTCTCTGGACACCTTCCAGCACCTCCAGATCCTTCCTGTACTAGGGGCTCCAGAACTGGACACCCTACTCCAGGTGGGGTCTCACCAGAGTGGAGTAGGGCGGGAGAATCCCCTCCCTCGACCTTGTTCCCCTTGCCTAGCAATAAACTCAGCTCACCATCTTCTCCAGGGTCACTGCCCCTGGCACCTGGCCATTCCTTCCCTCAAAACTCTTGTTCTGCACAGATGGAAACAACCTCTGCAACAAGGGACCTGGGGTGTCCTTCTCCTGCAGAGTTAAGTGGCCCTGCACAGACATTCACAGAGGCAGGGATGAGGGATGGGGGGAAGAGAAAAAGAGACAAGACCTCCATGGAGTCTCATCTTCCAGCTTGACAAAACAGAATCACCCCAAAGGGCCTGGGCTGACAGTGACATTAAAGATAAATGAGGTAGAAATGTTGAGTTGAGGGACCCTTAGAGAAGCCATTCTGTGTGATAGTGTTTGCTCATCAAGGCAAAGGAAGGACAGTGCAAGAAGCACCTGCAAACAGCAAGAGCTTGCTCCCCAACCCCAAAATGAGTGAGGAAGGAAGGAAGGGAGGTGTGGTTGGTCACTGAAAACAATCACTCAGGCAAGAGTTTGTTCAACACTTCCTCGCAGTCTCAGGAGAGGCAACACTCTCCATGCCTTTGGAATCAATGTTAAATACAACCTGAGGCATGGAGCTATGTAGGAATCAAAGAATCAACAAGGCAGGAAGAGACCTCCAGGATCATTGAGTGCAAATAATCACCCTACCCTACCTCATCAACCCAGAATCAACCAGGTTGGAAGAGACCTCCAAGATCATTAGGTCCAACCAATCATCCAACCCTACCTAATCAACACAGAATTACAGAATCAGCCAAGTTGGAAGAGACCTCCAAGATCACCAAGTCCAACCCATCACCCAACCCTACCTAATCAACACAGAATCAAGAAGGCAGGAAGAGACCTCCAAGATCATCAGGTCCAACCAATCATCCAACCCTACCTCATCAACACCAAATCAAATAGGTTGGAAGAGACCTCCAATATCATTGAGTGCAAACAATCACCCAACCCTACCTCATCAACCCAGAATCAACCAGGTTGGAAGACACCTCCAAGATCATCAAGTCCAACCCATCATCCAACCCTACCTAATCAACACAGAATCAAACAGGTTGGAAGACACCTCCAAGATCATTGAGTCCAACCCATCACCCAACCCTACCTAGTCAACACAGAATCAAACAGGTTGGAAGAGACCTCCAAGATCATTGAGTCCAACCCATCACCCAACCCAACCTAATCAACACAGAATCAAGAAGGCAGGAAGAGACCTCCAAGATCATTGAGTCCAACCCATCACTCAACCCTACCTAGTCAACACAGAATCAACCAGGTTGGAAGAGACCTCCAAGATCATTGAGTCTAACCCATCACCCAACCCTACTTAATCAACACAGAATCAACCAGGTTGGAAGACACCTCCAAGATCAAGTCCAACCCATCATCCAAGCCTACCTAATCAACACAAAATCAACCAGGTTAGAAGAGACCTCCAAGATCATTAGGTCCAACCCATAACCCAACCCTAACTAATCAACACAGAAAAAAGCAGGTTGGAAGAGACCTCCAAGATCATCAAGTCCAACCCATAACCCAACCCTACCTAATCAACACAGAAAAAAGCAGGTTGGAAGAGACCTCCAACATCATTGAGTCCAACTGATCACCCAACCCTACCTAATCAACACAGAATTACAGAATCAGCCAGGTTGGAAGAGACCTCCAAGATCATTGAGTCCAACCCATCACCCAACCCTACCTAATCAACACAGAATCAACCAGGTTAGAAGAGACCTCCAAGATCATTAGGTCCAACCAATCACCCAACCCTACCTAATCAACACAGAATCAAGAAGGCAGGAAGAGACCTCCAAGATCATTGAGTCCAACCCATCACCCAACCCTACCTAATCAACACAGAATCAACCAGGTTAGAAGAGACCTCCAAGATCATTGCGTCCAACCCACCACCCAACCCTTCCTAATCGACACAGAATCAAACATGTTGGAAGACGCCTCCAAGATCACCAAGTTCAACCCTACCCCCGACCCAACCAACACAGAATTAGCCAGGAGGAAGCCACAGTGTGGGACTGCTGCAGAAACAGGGCCTCAGAGCCTGCCTCCCCTTTGGGAAGTGCTGTTGCACCTCCAGCAGCAAACACCCAGCGAGTTCCAAGACCCCCAGGAATGTCACCCCTGCGCCAAAGTCACCAGGAGGAGTCCTACAGGAGAAGGAGTAAAAGCCCTGAGCAAAGCCAAGGGAGATGCTGACACTGGGATTCGTCTTGTTTCACTTAATAACTGCAGACACCTCCATGTGAGCTCCTCATTCTGCACGCCTGCCTCTCTGTAATGAAGAGAAATAGGCACTGGGAGGCTACAGATCGATTGCAGGCAGCCAGGCGAGCGGATCAAACCCCAGCTGCAAGCACCTCTGCTGGGGAGCTTGCTGCCCATCACAGAGTCACACACAAGGAACCAGGTGGGAAGAGACCTCCAAGATAGGATAGGATAGGATAGGATAGGATAGGATAGGATAGGATAGGATAGGATAGGATAGGATAGGATAGGATAGGATAGGATAGGATAGGATAGGATAGGATAGGATAGGATAGGATAGGATAGGATAGGATAGGAGAATAGAGTAGAGTAGAGTAGAGTAGAGTAGAGTAGAGTAGAGTAGAGTAGAGTAGAGTAGAGTAGAGTAGAGTAGAGTAGAGTAGAATAGAGTAGAGTAGAATAGAGTAGAATAGAATAGAATAGAATAGAATAGAATAGAACAGAACAGAATCAACCAGGTTGGAAAAGACCTTCGAGATCATCAAGTCCAACCTATCACCCAGCACCATCTAATCAACTAAACCATGGCACCAAGCACCCCAGCCAGGCTCTTCCTAAACACCTCCAGGGATGGGGACTCCACCACCTCCCTGGGCAGCACATCCCAATGGCCAATCTCTCTTGCTGGGAAGAACTTCTTCCTAACCTCCAGCCTGAACCTCTCCCTGGCACAGCTTGAGACTCTTGTTCTGGTGCTGGTTGCCTGGGAGAAGAGACCAACCCCCACCTGGCTACAACCTCCCTTCAGGGAGTTGCAGACAGCAATGAGGTCTCCCCTGAGCCTCCTCTTCTCCAGGCTAAGCAACCCCAGCTCCCTCAGCCTCTCCTCACAGGGCTGTGCTCCAGACCCCTCCCCAGCTTTGTTGCCCTTCTCTGGACACCTTCCAGCAGCTCAACATCTTTCCTAACCTGAGGGGCCCAGAACTGGACACAGGACTCATGGTGTGGCCTAAGCAGTGCTGAGTCCAGGGGCACAATGACCTCCCTGCTCCTGCTGGCCACACTCTTCCTGATGCAGGCCAGGATGCCATTGGCTTTGGAGCAAAATTCGATGATGTCCATGGAGCAAATCCCTCCCAACCACAAGACAGGGGCTAGCAGAAGGAGCTAGCCTGAGAGCAAGATGCTGGTCTCCATCAGATGAGATCTGATGTCTGGAGACAGCCCTGGCTGGCGGGGAGAGGGACGATGAGCGGGGGTCGTCCTCACCTCCGTGGCAGGCGGAGGGCCCAGCCTGGCCCCTCTGGGGACTGGCCAGGAAGGAGAGAGAGATGGATGACAGACACATTAGCACCTTCTACTTCTTGTTGACAGCTTGTTTTCTCCCAGCTTTCTACATCCCTCAGCTAATTATTTCCTTTTGATTTGGAGACTTCAGAAGAAAAGATGATGTGCTGTCCTCCAGCTGCCCGCCTTGGGGCTGGAGAAGGGGGGGGGAAGAAAGCCCTGAGTGACAGAGGATGCAGAAGGGAAGGGGGAAGCTTGCTCTTGCCCTTGCATCGAGAAAAGTCTGAGCTGCACAGAATCCTCACAGAATCACAGAATGCTAAGGGTTGGAAGGGACCTCCAGACATCATCGAGTCCAACCCCCTTGCCAAAGCAGGATCAACTAAGGCAGGTCACACAGGAACATGCCCAGGTTGGCTTTGTAGGTCTCCAGAGAAGGAGACACCACAACCTCCCTGGGCAGCCTGTGCCAGTGCTCCAGCACCTTCACAGCAAAGAAGTTCCTCCTCATGTTGAGGTGGAACTCCCCATGCCCTAGCTTATATCCATTATTCCTTGTCCTGGTACCAGATGCCACTGCAAAGAGCCTGGCCCCTTCCTCTTGACACCCACCCCTCAGATCTGTACAGACATTGATAACTCTGTGCTGGGTTAGGAACTGGCTGGAGGCTGAGCCCAGAGAGTGCTGGTGAATGGTGCCACAGCCAGCTGGCAGCCAGGCACCAGTGGTGTGCCCCAGGAATCAGTGCTGGGCCCTGTGCTCTTTAACATCTTCACTGATGATCTGGATGAGGGCATTGAGTCCATCAACAATAAATTTGCAGATGACACCAAGCTGGGAGCAAGAGTTGATCAGAGGGTAGAAGAGCTCTGCAGAGGGACCTTGCCAGGCTGGACAGATGGACAGAGTCCAACAGGATGGCATTCGACAAGTCCAAGTGCCAGTTCCTCACCCACCCTCAAACTATCACAGCACACACAAGGCACTGAGAAAGCACCACAGACCAGCAAGGAACAGGACACACAGGATCAGGGGAGAGGGAGGAGATGATGTCCACCAGGCAGGCACACAGCCTCCTCCACAGCCTCAATGGGATGCAAAATGCTTTCCCCACACCATCCCAGCACTGCCCTCACAGCACTGCTGGCTCCTGCAGCCCTCCCCAGCTCACAGCTTTGGCTACTGCAAGCCAGGAGCCATGAAGACCAATTCCTCATCCACCCTCAAGCTATCACAGCACACACAAGGCACTGAGAAAGACCAGCAAGGAACAGGACAGACAGCCAGGGGAGAGGGAGGAGATGACCTCCACCAGGCAGGCACATAGCCTGCATCACAGTCACAGTAGGATGCAAAATGCTTTCCCCACACCATCCCAGCACTGCCCTCACAGCACTGCTGGCTCCTGCAGCCCTCCCCAGCTCACAGCTTTGGCTCCTGCAAGCCAGGACCATGAAGACCAATTCCTCACTCACCCTCAAGCTATCACAGCACACGCAAGGCAGTGAGAGAAAGCCCCAGAGGGAAACAAGAGCAGCCCAAAGCCCCTCCCAGCAGCCTCCTGCTGTGATGCAGAGCAGGGTTGAGAGGCTCTTTTGCTCCAGCCAGGAGAGCTGCAGTGACCCGAGGCAGCAGCACACGGGGCCCAACGTGGGAGCAGCTCGCTGGGAGCTGCGTTTCTCAAGCCCATAGGTTTGGGTTTAAATGGCCTGTTAGAGATGTGCTGGGAGTTTGCAGTCTCTCAGCCCTGGGGTTTGTGGTTTGGGTTGGATTTTTTTTCCCCATTTCCATTGCCTTTAAGCCACTTCAGGGCATTTTCATATATAAATATGGAAATATGCAAAGGGCCTCAGACCGATAGGATCCGACACTGTGGGTGAAATGAATCCCTGAGGAGCTTGGCTCCTGCTCAGCCCTCCCCTTCCCACAGCACCCCTTCCTCCAGGCTCCAGCACACAGCACTAATCCTTCCCAAGCAGGGTGGGAGATCACAGAATCACACAGAATCCCCAAGGTTGGGAGAGACCTCAAAGATGTAGCCTCCTGCTTCCCAGCCTAGCTCCCCTGCCATCATCCTCACTGGCAGGGCCACTGCTTGCCTGCTGTGACAACAGACTGGAGTCAGGCTGTATGCAACTGGTTTGGTGGTGTTCAGCTGGGCAGGGCAAAGCAGCCCCAGGGATCAGAGAATGCAGAATTAACCAGGTTGGAAAAGAGCTTCAGGATCACCAAGCCCAACCTATCACCCAGCACCATCTAACCAACTAAATCATGGCACCAAGTGCCTCATCCAGACTCTTTTGAAACACCTCCACTGATGGTGACTCCACCACCTCCCTGGGCAGCACATCCCAATGCCCAATCTCTCTTGCTGGGAAGAACTTCTCCCTCACCTCCAGCCTGAACCTCCCCTGGCAAATTGAGACTGTGTCCTCTTGTTCTGGTGCCTGGGAGAAGAGACCAACCCCCACCTGGCTACAACCTCCCTTCAGGGAGTTGCAGACAGCAAGAAGGTCTCCCCTGAGCCTCCTCTTCTCCAGGCTAAGCAACCCCAGATGCCTCAGCCTCTCCTCACAGGGCTGTGCTCCAGACCCCTCCCCAGCCTTCTTGCCCTTCTCTGAATGGTCAGGGATGGCTGGAAGAGACCTCCAAAGGTCATCTAATCCAACCCCCCCACAGTCAGCAGGGACATCCCCAACTAGATCAGGTTGCCCAGAGCCCCATCGAGCCTCACCTTGAACATCTCCAGGGATGGGACTTCAATCAGCTCCCTCACAGCCTGTCCCAGTGTTCTACAACTTCATGGTAGAGAGCTTGTTCCTAACATTCACTCCAAATAGGTTGGACTTGATGATCTCAAAGGTCTCTTCCAACCTGGTCTCGTCTCGTCTCGTCTCTTCTGTTCTCTTCTGCAGGGAACCCTTCCACACCCTATCAGACTGTGACTCTGTAATCATAGAATGGTTTGGGTTAGAAGGGACCTTAAAGATCATCTAGTTCCAACCCTCCTGCCCTGGGCCGAGAGACACAGCCCACTAGACCAGGTTGCTCAAAGCCTTGTCCAACCTGGCCTTGTGAATCTGTGATCCTGCATGGCTTCAGAGGACATGGTCCTGAGATTTCTTGGACATGCAGCTCCCAAAGGGAAAGAACTCCTCAGCCTACAGCTCCCACCACAGGCAAGCCCTGCTTTTGCTTGGGGCTTTAATCAGAAACAAAAACCTCTCTCTCAGTCTACTGCCAGAGGGTCAGAAGGGGAAGGCTAACCCAGAGGGGGAAGGCTAACCCAGAGGGGGAAGGCTAACCCAGAGGGGGAAGGCTAACCCAGAGGGGGAAGGCTAACCCAGAGGGGGAAGGCTAACCCAGAGGGGAACAAGTGAGGACAAAAAAGCAGCCCTGAACTCAGGACAGCAAGTAATGATCCTGAAACCTCAGCACCCCTCTCCCCATCCCCCCAATGATTCTCTGGGCTTGCTGGCTGGGCTCTGGAGGGTTTGATGTAGGAGTGAAGCCTTTATTCACTACCAAGCCAAAGGAAGAACCAGAAGGGGTAAAACTGGTTGGTATCTACAGCATTCAAAAGCTTCTGGCTTCCTCTGATGTAGAAATTGAGAAGATAAAACCAAGCCCCAAAAAAAAACCCAACCCTGACTTTCAGATGTTTCCTGCTGATTATCTTCATCCAATTTTCAGACTCCTTGTTCCTTTTTATGATGAGGGAAGAGAGCAGGTCAGGCCAGCAGCAGCCTGATTCTCATTCAATTTCCTCCTCTTTCCTTCCTTCCTGGTCCTATAACCACAGAAGCACAGAATCCCAGCATGGTGAGGGTTGGAAGGGACCTCTGGGGATCATCCAGTCCAACCCCACTGCTAGAGCAGGGACACCCCACAGCAGCTTGCCCAGCATCACAACAGCCAGGAGGGTTTGGAATCTCTCCAGAGAAAGAGAATCACAGAAGCCTTCAACACAGGAAGGACATGAGCCTGAGAGAGAAGGTCCAGAGCAGGGCCATGAAGATGGGGGGGCTGGAAAACCTGTGCTATGAGGACAGGCTGAGGGAGCTGGGGCTGTTCAGCCTGGAGAAGAGGAGGCTCCAGGGAGACCTAATAGCAGCCTGCCTGTACCTGAAGGGGGCTACAGGAAGGCTGCAGAGGGACTGTTTGCAAAGGCCTGCAGTGACAGGACAAGGAGCAATGGTTTGAAATCAGAGAAGAGCAGATTTAGATTGGATGCTAGGAACAAGTTCGGCACCGTGAGGGTGGTGGAACACCGGAACAGGTTGCCCAGGGAGGTGGTTGGAGTCCTGTTCAAGGTTCAAGGTCAGGCTCAACAAGAGTCTGAGCAACCTGACCTAGTGGAGGATGCCCCTGCTGACTGCAGGGGGGTTGGACTGGATGAGCTTTGAAGGTCCCTTGCAACCCAAAGCATTCTGTGACTCATACAATCATTAAGGTTGGGAAAGACCTTTAAGGTGAGCAGGTCCAACCATAACCCAACTACCATGACCACTGAAGTGACTCTCCAACCTCCCTGAGCAGCCCAGAGGTCATGCAGAGTCACTAGCCCTGGAGGCATTCCAAAAGCAGGTAGACATGGCTCTTTGGGGCATGGTTTAGTGGGCATGGTGGTGTTGGGTTGATGGCTGGCCAGGATGATCTCAGAGGTTCTTTTCCGAGCTTAACAACTCCGTGGCTCAAAAAGGAAGCAGCATTACACATTTGCTAGCAGAGGGTTAAAGAAAGTCAAAGCACTGACCTGGAGAAAATCACTACTGCAGTAGTAGCAATCTTCTGGAGGTGCCCCATACCCTCCCTGAATACTAACTCCTGCAGTCAGCTCACTGCAGACCAGGAGCTGGTTCCTCCTCGATGGCTGAGAAAGCAGCTGGAAAATGGCTGTGGCATCCTGGCCAACCTCCACCTCCCCCACAGGCTTTGAAGAGAGAAAGTCCTCCCCCTCCCCCTCCCCCCTGCCCTGCTGAGAACACATCTGGAATACTGTGCCCAGTTTGGGGCTCCCCCGTTCACAGCAGCACAGAACTGTCAGGGTTGGAAGGGACCTCAAAGATCACCCAGGTCCAACCCCACAGCCATGGGCAGGGACACCTCATACCTAGATCAGGTTACCCAGAGCCACATCCAGCCTGGCCCTAAAAAATTCAGCAGACAGGGATCTGCTGGAGAGAGTCCAAAAGAGAGCCAGGAGGATGATTAGGGGACTTGAGCATCTCCTCAGTACCCCCTCTGTCCCTGCAGAGCCCCAGAGGGGACAGAGGGCTGGCAATTATCACTGAGGAGGGGGCACAAGTCCAGTCCCAGGCTGAGCTGGCAGCTGCATTGCAGCACTTGTGAGTAGCTCCCACCCACAGGCCATGGAGACCACTTCCCATAGCCCTGATCAAGAGAAGTGTGGCCAGCAGGGCTAGGGAGGTTCTTCTCCCCCTCTGCTCTGCCCTGCTGAGACCTCACCTGGAAGACTGTGTCCAGTTTTGGGCTCCCCAGTTCAAGAGAGACAGAGACCTGCTGGAGAGAGCCCAACAGAGAGCCAGGAGGATGCTCAGGGGACTTGAGCATCTCCCCTGTGGAGAGAGACTGAGAGCCCTGGGGCTGTTTAGTCTGGAGAAGAGAAGGCTGAGAGGGGATCTGATCAATGCCTATCAATAGCTGAGGGGTGGGGGGCAAGTGGAGGGGGCCAAGATCCTTTGGGTGGTGCACAGTGCTAAGCCAAGGAGCAATGGAGACAAAGTGGAACAGAGAAGGTTTCAGCTCAACAGGAGGAGAAACTTCTTCACAGTGAGGGTGCCAGAGCCCTGGAGCAGGCTGCCCAGAGAGGTTGTGGAGTCTCCTTCTTTGGAGGCTTTCAAACCCCACCTGGATGCATTCCTGTGCTGACTACCCTTAGGTGATGCTGCTCTGGCAGGGGGATTGGACTGGATGATATCTGGAGGACCCTTTCAACCCCTAACATTCTGTGACTGGAAGTTTGGCTTTGTTTGTAAGTATTGGGAGGAAAACCACTGAGACGAGGGCTGACTTCCTAAGCACAGGCAGTAACCCTTCTTGTTTAACAAACTGAGGAGCTGGGAACACAAAACATCTTTGACTGGGAGGAGACAGCATCACCTCCTCAGGGAGTTTAGCATTTCTCCTGGCAGTTCTTTCCAGCAAGAGAGATTGGCCATTGGGATGTGCTGCCCAGGGAGGTGGTGGAGTCACCATCCCTGGAGGTGTTTAGGAAGAGCCTGGCTGGGGTGCTTGGTGCCATGGTTTAGTTGATGAGATGGTGCTGGGTGATAGGTTGGACTCGATGATCTCAAAGGTCTCTTCTAAGCTGGTTAATTCTATTCTATTTTACTCTACTCTATTCTATTCCATTCCATTCCATCCTATCCTATTCCACTTCATTCTATTCCATTCTATTCCATTCCATTTTATCCTATCCCATTCTATTCCATTCTATCCTATTCCATACCATTCCATTCTGTTCCATTCCATTCCATCCTATCCTATTCCATTTCATTCTATTCCATTCCATTCTATCCTATCCCATTCTATTCCAGTCTATCCTATTCCATACCATTCCATTCTGTTCCATTCCATTCTATCCTATCCCATTCTATTCCAGTCTATCCTATTCCATTCCATTCTATCCTATCCCATTCTATTCCAGTCTATCCCATTCCATTCCATTCTATCCTATCCCATTCTATTCCAGTCTATCCTATTCCATTCCATTCTATCCTATCCCATTCTATTCCAGTCTATCCTATTCCATTCCATTCCATTCTATCCTATCCTATCCTATCCTATCCTATCCCATTCTATTCTATTCTATTCTATTCTATTCTATTCTATTCTATTCTATTCTATTCTATTCTATTCTATTCCATTCCATTCTATTCTATCCCATTCCATTCCATCCTATCCTATCCAATTCTATTCCATTCCATTATATATATATATTATATATATATATATATATATATGATCTTTCTATTTCTTTTCCTTGTGGCCTATTGTCTGCCTAAAGAGAATTTCAATTTCCCTCCAAAAGCAACTTGATAGAGACCAGGAGAAGACAAAGAACAGAGAAGTGGGAGGGGGGAGGGGGAAAACCCCACAACCCCAAACGAACCCAAGGCAAGGGTCAGCCCTGCTTTTGCTGAAGGAGATGCCTCTGAACAGCTGTACTGGAGCATGCAACCCTGCCAGCTCAAGGCTACTTGTTATTTTCTAGGAGCCTTTAGGTCTGAAGCACCCCCTTGGAGCTGCCCTTGGTTACCAGATTGACATGTCCTGGTTAACCAAAGGGAGTGAGACTCTCCCGGCGCAGAAGCTGAGGATTCAAAAGAGGACTCAGAGATCCTTTTCCAGCTCAGATCCCACAGACAGGAGGTTATTTGAGTGTGGGTTTGGCTGCAGGGGCCCCTGGCTGACTCCACCAGCAAACCCTGGGCTGGCCTGCAGCTGAGCTAGCCACCTTTGTCCAGAACCTTTCCCCCTGCCAAAGATTCAGGAGCAGAATTGGTTTGGGTTGCAAAAGATCTTTAAGATTATGGAATCATAGAACTGTTAGGATTGGAGGTTCTCCTTCCCCTCTTCTCTGCCCTAGTGAGGTCACATCTAGAGTCCTGGGTCTAGCTTTGGACTTGCCAGCACAAGAGAGACAGGAAAGTACTGGAGAGTGTCTACTGAAGGCTACAAAGAAGCTGAGGGGCCTGGAGCATAGAATCACAGAATTGTCAGGGTTGGAAGGGACCTCAAGGCTCAGCCAGTTCCAACCCCCTGCCATGCCCAGGGACACCTCACACTCCAGCAGGTTGCTCACAGCCACAGCCAGCCTGGCTGCAAACACCTCCAGGCAGGAGGCTTCCACCACCTCCCTGGGCACCCTCTGCCAGGCTCTCACCACCCTCATGGGGAACAACTTCTTCCTAACATCCAATCTCAATCTACCCACTTCTAGTTTTGCTCCATCCCCCCCAGTCCTATCACTCCCTGACACCCTCAAAAGTCCCTCCCCAGCTTTCTTGTAGCCCCCTTCAGATACTGGAAGGCCACAATTAGGTCTCCTCAGAGCCTTCTCTCCTCCAGAATGAATAACCCTAACTGCTCACCCTGTCCTCATAGCAGAGGAGCTCCAGCCCTCTGCTCATCCTCATGACCCTCCTCTGGACACCCTCCAGCACCTTCAGAGCCTTCCTGCAATAGAGGCTCCAGAACTGGAGGCAGTACTCCAGGTGGGGTCTCACCAGGGCAGAGCAGAGGGGCAGAAGCCCCTCCCTGGCCCTGCTGGCCACACTTCTCTTGCTGCAGCCCAGGCTCTGCTTGGCTTTCTGGGCTGCAAGTGCTCACTGCTGGCTCCTGTTGAGCTTCTCCTCCCCTAGCACCCCTAAGGCCTTTGCTTCAGAATTGTTTCAGCTGGAAAAGACCTCTAAGGTCATGGAGTCCAACCATCAACCTAACACCACTCTGGCCCTTAAACCATGGCCTGAAGTGCCACACCCACACTTTTCTTGAGCACTTTCATGGATGGTGACTCCACCACCTCCTTGGGCAGCCTGTTCCAATGCCTGACCAATGCAAAGCAATCCAGTCATGGTATTACAGAATGCAAGGGCTTGGGAAGGACCTCTGCAGCTCATCAAATCCAACCCCCCCTGCCAGAGCAGGGTCACCTAAAGCAGATCACACAAAATCATGTCAAGGTTGGCCTTGAAAACCTACAGAGACTCCAGCAGCACCTAGAAGTGGGTAGATTGAGATTGGATGTCAGGAAGAAGTTGCTGCCCATGAGGGTGGTGAGAGCCTGGCACAGGTTGCCCAGGGAGGTGGTGGCAGCCTCCTGCCTGGAGGTGTTTGCAGCCAGGCTGGATGTGGCTGTGAGCAACCTGCTGCAGTGTGAGGTGTCCCTGCCCATGGCAGGGGGGTTGGAGCTGGCTGAGCCTTGAGGTCCCTTCCAACCCTGACAATTCTGTGATTCTTTGAGCAGCCTGTTCCAGAGCTGTGCCACTCTCAAAGTCGAGAAGCTCCTCCTCATGCTTAGAGGAAACTTCCTACCTTCAAATTGATGCCTGTTGGCTCTTGTCCTCTCACGGAGCCACGCAGCCAGGTCCTGGGGGTGCACTGAGGAAAAGCAAAGCCCCTCACCCTGAAGTGCCAGCTTCCAGCGGTGCCATGCCACTGCCTTGTCTCCTTCCCTCCGTTCTCACCCTCTCCCCCCACCTCCCACTCCCTCCCACAGCAGGAATCATGCCATTAACTGGCGGCACCGTTGGCTTTTGCCACCCCCGGAGCTGACAATTCAAAAGGCCCTCGAGAGCTGTCTGCAGAGACACAATGAAGGAGAGCTCTTAATTAACACCTCCCTTAACGAAACAAATTAACTTTATGCAGCTGATAGGAGGCTTCTTCACAGTTTGAGGGTGACTGAGGAGCTGAAAACAAGCCTCTCCTCTCAGCCAGAAGAAAGACTTTGTCTTGACAGTGTTTCCACAAACAAAGGCAGCTCCGGGGTGGCTGCCGGTGTGTGACAGGCAGAGAGAGGGAGGGAGACTGCTGGAAAAGGGGCAGCTGGCATCGCTCTGCCCCACCGCCCCGGTGCCCCGATGCCCCGATGCCCCTCTTGCCCCGACACCCCTCAGCCCCAACGCCCCTCTGCCCCAACACCTCTCTGCCTCGCCACTACCTGCCCCAACACCCCTCTGCCTCACCGCCCCTCTGCCCCATCACCCCTCTGTCCCGATGCCCTTCTGCCCCGTGGCCCCTCTGCCCCGCTGCCCCTCTGCCCCATCGCCCCTCTGTCCCGATGCCCTTCTGCCCCGTGGCCCCTCTGCCCCGCCGCCCCTCTGCCCCATCGCCCCTCTATCCCGACGCCCCTCTGCCCAGTGGCCCCTCTGCCCTGCCGCCCCTCTGCCTCAACTCCCCTCTGCCTCGCCATCCCTCTGCCCCAACACCCCTCTGCCCTGCTGCCCCTCTGCCCCATCGCCCCTCTCCCTCAATGCCCCGACGCCCCGATGCCCCTGTCCCCCGACGCCCCTATGCCCTGCCACCCCTCTGCCCTGATGCCCCTCTGCCCCAACACCCCTCTCCCTCAATGCCCCTCTGCCCTGACGCCCATCTGCCCCGACGCCCCACTGCCCTGCTGCCCCTCTCCCCCGACGCCCCTCTGCCCTGATACCCCTCTTCCCTGCTGCCCCTCTGCCCCACGGCCCATCTGCCCCGACACCCCTCTGCCCCGACACCCCTCTGCCCAGTCACCCCTCTGCCCCAACAGCCCTCTGCCTCGACACCCCTGTCCCCCACCATCCCTGTGCCCCAGCACCTCCTCTGCCCTGCCACCCCTCTGAATCACCACCACTCTGCCCCGACACCCCTCTGCCCCACCGCCCCTCAGCCCCGCCGTCCCTCTGCCCTGACGCCCCTCAGGCTCTCCACCCCTCTGCCCCACCACTCCTCTGCCCCAACAGCCCTCTGCCTCGCCACCCCCACTGCCCCGATGCCCCTTTGCCTCGACGCCCCTCAGCACCCTGTCTTCCAGGAGAAACACCTCACCCAGACAGGGTAGGGGAAGGAACTCCCCTGGAAAGAAAGAGATGTGAGATGAACACATTATTAGGTGGCTGCAGAGGCAGGGCCCTTTCTTTGCACCTCTCTTCCTTTGCAGAGGGCTTTCCTCCCCAGCCTGATCAGGGTAATATGTTTCTCCTGGAAGCCTAGGGGCTGAGGCATGCTGAGGCAGGGGGATGCTGAGGCAGGGGGATGCTGAGGCAGGGGGATGCTGAGGCAGGGGGATGCTGAGGCAGGGGGATGCTGCTCCTCTGCCCCAGAGCAAAACCAGCTGCAGCTGTGCCAAGGCATGGGGGAAAGGTCAGGATGCTTCAACTCCTGACTGCAGAGCTATGAACTCGAGTTCAGTGAGGGCTGTAAAACCTAGATCATAAAGATTGGAGGAAAAAGGACTTTGGTAAACAAGACTTAGGATCTTCTCACACCCTATAACTACCTGAAAGGTGGTTGCAGTGAGGTGGGGGTCAGACTCTGCCCCCATGGAACAGGTGTTGGAAGAGGAGGAAATGTCCTCAGGGTACACCAGGGCAGGTTTCAGTTGGATGTTAGGGAACATTTCCTCCCCAAAAGTGTTGTTGATGATCTTCAAAGGTCCCTTTTCAACCCCTCCCATTCTGTGATTGGCAGTGCTGGACCAGGCTGCCCAGGGCAGTGGTGGAGTCCCTGCGCCTGCAGGGGTTTCAATGCTGTGTAGATGTGGTGCTGAGGGCCACGGTTGGGTGGTGAGCTGGCAGTGTCCTGTCAATGGTTGAACCTCATGATCTCAAAGGCCTCTTCCAACCAGCCTGATCTAGTGTGAGGTGTCCCTGCCCATGGCTGGGGCTTGGAACTAGATGATCCTTGTGGTCCCTTGCAACAAATCCAAGTGCCAGGTGCTGCACTTTGGCTACTACAACCCCAGGCAGTGCTACAGGCTGGGGTCAGGGTGGCTGGAGAGCAGCCAGGCAGAGAGGGACCTGGGGGTACTGATTAACAGCCAGCTGAACATGAGCCAGCAGTGTGCCCAGGGGGCCAAGAAGGCCAAGGGCATCCTGGCCTGCATCAGGAACAGTGTGGCCAGCAGGAGCAGGGAGGTCATTGTGCCCCTGGACTCAGCACTGGTTAGGCCACACCTTGAGTCCTGTGTCCAGTTCTGGGCTCCTCAGTTTAGGAAGGACATTGAGACACTTGAAGGTGTCCAGAGAAGGGCAAGAAAGCTGGGGAGGGGTCTGGAGCACAGCCCTGTGAGGAGAGGCTGAGGGAGCTGGGGTTGCCTAGCCTGGAGAAGAGGAGGCTCAGGGGAGACCTTCTTGCTGTCTGCAACTCCCTGCAGGGAGGTTGTAGCCAGGTGGGGGTTGGTCTCTTCTCCCAGGCAAGCAGCAGCAGAACAAGAGGACACAGTCTCAAGCTGTGCCAGGGGAGGTTTAGGCTGGAGGTGAGGAGAAAGTTCTTGCCAGAAAGAGAGATTGGCCATTGGGATGTGCTGCCCAGGGAGGTGGTGGAGTCACCATCCCTGGAGGTGTTTAGGAAGAGCCTGGCTGGGGTGCTTGGTGCCATGGTTTGGTTGATTAGATGGTGCTGGGTGCTAGGTTGGACCTGATGATCTCCAAGGTCTGTTCCAACCTGGTTCATGCTGTATGAGCATGGAAAAATGGCTACACACAAGACTTCATAGCCAGCACACTGCTGGTTGCTCAGCCAAGATACAGATCCCTGCCTCTCCAAAGTCATCTCCATTCCTTCCCAGGGCAGGAGGCACACACATGTGGATGTCCTCTCTCAAAAGACAGCTTTTTTTCCCTCTTCACCTTTCCACCCTACCCTTCTCTCCCAATGTAACCCACCCAGCAGGGCTCCCCTTGGGAAGGAAGGAGGTCTGGGCTCCTGTCAGCGTGCCCACAACTTGTTTTCTGTCCTGGCAACAGCATAAAAGCCTCCTCTAGGGCCTTTGATGGCTGGGGAAAGAAAGGAAGGGGAAGGGGGCGGGGGGGGGGGGAAAGAAACAACATCCAAACCTGATAGCCTGCCACTGAAAAAGACATTCTCCTCCAGGTCTGAATCACCAGCAGAGCTTTTTGGTCCTTGAAGAAATTCACTAATCCAAGGGAGCAGACTCAAGGCCACAATCAGATTGTGTTATCCAGGTTATCACCAGGGCACCCTGCAGAGATGCAGCCAGGAGTGATTTCCTCCTCCCTCTCCTTTGCCTGCTGGAGCATGACAGAGAGGAAAGCCTCTGCCTATTTTTATATATAGATATGGCTTTTTTTTTCCTTCTTTAAGGAAATTAATTAGAATTTTAGGGATTTTTTTTCCCAAGGAGCTTGGCTTTAAAATCAATTTCCCTATTAAAAAGCAGAGGGGTTTGCAGCTGGCACAGGGTTTAAGCTGGGTCTGGTTGTTTGCATCAAGGGGAATCGATGCACAACCCACCCACCCCACCCCCCCCCCAGTGCTGGGGTTGTCACTCTTCTTGACAGGAAGAACTTTTCTTGCAAGTAACCTTTGGGAGGGAGGAGGAACTGCTTTTCCTGCTCAAAACCAGCTGAGAAGAGGGACTGAGAGGGAAAGGCAATGCTGCTGCCCAGCCACACTGCACCAGGCAGCTGAGACTGAAAGGTGGTGTGCAGCAAGGACCACCTCCTGCACAGGAGCAGGGAGAATCATCACAGAATCACCAAGGTTGGAAGAGACCTCAGAGATCATCAACTCCAACCTGTCACCACAGACCTCAAGACCAAGCACCCCATCCAGGCTCTTCCTGAACACCTCCAGGGATGGGGACTCCACCACCTCCCTGGGCAGCACATTCCAGTGGCTAATGACTCTCTCTGGGAAGAACTTTCTCCTCACATCCAGCCTAAATTTCCCCTGGCACAGCTTGAGACTGTGTCCTCTTGTTCTGGTGCTGCTTGCCTGGGAGAAGAGACCAACCCCCTCCTGGCTACAGCCTCCCTTCAGGGAGCTGGAGACAGCAAGAAGGTCTCCCCTGAGCCTCCTCTTCTCCAGGCAAAACCTCCAACCAACCACAGCCTGCCAGAGGTGGATGCTCTGATGTGTACCAGGGGCTGGTTGGATCCAGATTTCACACAATCACAGAATGCTGGCATTGGGAAGGCTCTCTGGAGACCAACCCCATTGCTAAAGCAGGGGAACCCACAGCAGCTTGCCCAGGAGCACCATTTCCAGGTGGGTTTGGAATCTCTCCAGGGAAGGAGACTCCACAACCTCTCTGGGCAGCCTGCTCCAGGGCTCCAGCAGCCTCACAGCAAAGAAGTTTTTCCTCCTGTTCAGATGGAGCCTCCTGGGTTCCACTTTGTGCCCATTAATCCTTGTCCTGTCACTGGGCACCACTGCAAAGAGTCTGGTCCCATCCCCTTGCCCCCCGCCCTTTAGCTGTTGATCAGCATTGATCAGATCCCCTCTCAGGCTGCTCTCCTCCAGGCTCAACAGCCCCATGGCTCTCAGCCTTTCCTCCTCACAGAGATGCTCCAGGCCCTCATCATCTTCAACTCTCTCCAGTGTTTCCCTGTCCCTCTTGAGCTGGAGAGCCCAGAAATGGGCCCAGTACCCTAGATGTGGCCTCACAAGGGTAGAGTGGAGGGAGAAGAGACAACAGACACCCACAGCATCTCCTCTTTACCCAGCTCCCTCTGCTCACATCTGCAAGACTTGGTTCAGGTCTAGACTTCTTATCTCCTCCAAACAGAGGTTGACCTCTACTGTATTTAGAGCAAGTCCTATTACTGTGGGGTGATTCAGAGCTAGAAGCTGATTATTTTAAGCCAGGAAGGAGCATCCTGGCTTCTTCAGTGTTTACAGCTGTTATCACAGCAAAATCCACCTGTGCTGGCTTCAAACCCAGATACAATCTCCCAGCAAAGCCTGCTCTGCTCGACATCCCGTGCCACTAACCAGTGCCTGTGTGCTGTGGGACTGCTCACCCCGGAGAGCAGGAGCTCTGGGAACAGCTGTCAGGTTTTCCAGCAGTTCAGTCTGGCCTGTGATCCCAGCTTAAGAGGAGCTCTAGAGATGACCCTAAGCCAGAAAGCAGGGCACATGGCTGGCTGGTAGAGGGTCGTGCAGCAAGTTGGAGCAGGGCTTCCATCCTCTTGACTCTGCAGCACACGCCAGCAGCCACCAACTTGTGTTCACAACACAGCAAAGACCAGGCAAGGGGAGGAAGGAAGAAAAGGAGGCTAAAAACACATAGTTCTGTCACAGAATTGTCAGGGCTGGAAGGGACCTCAAGGCTCAGCCAGCTCCAACCCCCCTGCCATGGGCAGGGACACCTCACACTGCAGCAGGCTGCTCACAGCCACATCCAGCCTGGCTGCAAACACCTCCAGGCAGGAGGCTTCCACCACCTCCCTGGGCAACCTGTGCCAGGCTCTCACCACCCTCTTGGGATGTTAGGAAGAAATTCTTCCCAGCAAGAGAGATTGGCCATTGGAATGTGATGCCAAGGGAGGTGGTGGAGTCACCATTCCTGGAGGTGTTTAGGAAGAGCCTGGATGAGGCACTTGGTGCCATGGTTTAGTTGATGAGATGCTGTTGGGTGCTAGGTTGGACTTGATGATCTCTGAGGTCTTTTCCAACCTGGTTAATTCTGTTCTATTCTAACCTCCCTGGGCTGTGCTCCAGACCCCTCCCCAGCTTTGTTGCCTTTCTCTGGACATGTTCAAGAGTCTCAATGTCCTTCTTAAGTTGAGGGGCTCAGAACTCAACATACCTGCATGGAGATACCCAAGAGATTATGAGAGGGATGGGGAAGGGAAAGAAGCAGCCAGGTGAAGACATGAATTAACCAACGGTCGTAGAGGAAAGGCAAAGATAACTTGGAGGAAGGCCATGGACTGGAGTAAGGAGCAGCAAGCAGTGCTGAGGGAGCTCTGCAAGAGCCTGAGGGCTCTGAGGAGATGTTGGAAAGCCATCACAACGAAGCAAGGCTGTCAGAGGAGGGAGTGCCAGGGGCTGGCATCCGAAGGAAATGAGCCCGTGCGGAGCCGGCCTCAAAGCCTTTTAGGGCTTCTCGGAGCCTTGGCACCACCAGAGAGGATTTGACGAGCTGAAAACAAACCCTCACCTTGCATCTGCAGAAGTGTCTGTCTCCTGCAGCCCAAGAGGGAGGAGAAGAGGAGGAGGGAGGGGAAAGTGTGAACAACCCATGCAAAAGGCAGGGGAAGGAAGGAAGGGAAGGAAGGGAAGGAAGGGAAGGAAGGGAAGGAAGGGAAGGAAGGGAAGGAAGGGAAGGAAGGGAAGGAAGGGAAGGAAGGGAAGGAAGGGAAGGAAGGGAAGGAAGGGAAGGAAGGGAAGGAAGGGAAGGAAGGGAAGGAAGGGAAGGAAGGGAAGGAAGGGAAGGAAGGGAAGGAAGGGAAGGAAGGGAAGGAAGGGAAGGAAGGGGTCATGAAAAACCCCAAAGTTGCTCAATGGAAATCATTCAATCACAGAATCAGCCAGGATGGAAAAGACCTCAGAGATCATCAAGCCCAACCTAGTACCTAACAAACACCTCCTGACAACTAAACCATGGCTCCAAGAGCCACATCCAATCCCTTTTTGAACACCTCCAGGGATGCTGACTCCACCACCTCCCTGGGCTGATGTCCCTGCTGACTGCCAGGGGTCTGCACTAGATGGCTTTTGGAGGTCCCTTTCAACCCCAACCAGCCTGGGATTCTGAGTGATGCCACTCCAGAGCATGTGGGTTGCTGGGCAGTGCTGTAGCCACATCCACACCCTTCATCTCCTGTCCTCCCTCCCTCCAGCCTGGCCAGCAGCCCTGAGCAGAGGGGAAGGGACCTCAGACAACTGGAAGGATGAGGAAGGGGCTGCAAGATCTGTCTGAGGAGAAAAGGCTGAGAGGCCTGGAGCTGTTTAGTCTGGAGAAGCTGGAGGGGGGAGCTTGATGTCTATAAATAGCTGAAGGGTGAGTGTGCAGCAAAGACCACCTCCTGCACAGGAGCAGGGAGAATCATCACCAAGGTTGGAAGGGACCTCAAAGATCATCGAGTCCAACCTCTCACCACAGACCTCATGACTAAACCATGGCACCAAGTGCCACATCCAATCCCCTCTTGAACACCTCCAGGGATGGGGACTCTACCACCTCCCTGGGCAGCACATTCCAATGGCTAATAACTCTCTCTGGGAAGAACTTTCTCCTCACCTCCAGCCTAAACCTCCCCTGGCACAGCTTGAGACTCTTGAGGCTGCCTCAAGAGGAGTGTGGCCAGCAGGGCAAGAGAGGGGATTCTGCCCCTTTACTCTGCTCTTGTGAGACCCCACCTGGCATCCTGCATCCAGTTCTGGTGCTCCCAGCGTAAGAAGGACAGAGAGCTGGTGGAGAGAGTCCAGAGGAAGGCCACAAAGATGATCAAAAGGCTGGAGCACCTCTGCTGTGAGGATAGGCTGAAGGAGCTGGAGGTGATCAGCCTGGAGAAGAGAAGGCTCCAGGGGAACCTTAGAGCTGCCTTCCAATACCTGAGGGGATCCTACAAGGAAGGCTGCAGAGGGACTTTTCATGAGGGTGTCTAGGGACAGGACCAGGGGGAATGGTTTGAAGCTGAGGAAGAGTAGGTTTAGACTGGATCTTAGGAGGAAGTTCTGCAGTAGGAGGGTGGAATAGGTTGCCCAGGGTGGTTGTGGATGGCTCCTCCCTGTGGGTGTTCAAGGCAGGGTTGGATGAGGCCTTGGGCACCCAAGTCTAGTTGAAAGGTGGGTAAGTTGGAGTAGATGACCTCTGAGGTCCCTTCCAACTTAAACCTTTCCATGATTCCGTGATTGAGTGTGGGGCTTGGCTTGGTGCCACCTAACTCCCAGGGCTAGAGGTTGCCATAAGCCAAACCACCAGCACCCAGCTCAGCTTTTCTTTTGATCAGGATGTCCCTCCAAACACTTGGGGAGGAGAAAGAGTGGCTGGGTGGAAATTTCTGCCAAGCTCCTTCTTCCCCAGGAGATGGAGACACTGCTGAGAGTTCATTTTCCAGTGACTAAATGCTCCAGATAACCCAGGGTTCCCCCGGGGGGAAGCGAGCTGAAGGACAAAGCGGCATGAGGCTGCTGGAGGGGACGAGAGAGCTCAGGCAGCAGCTCTGCCTTCACCACCCTTCTGCGTGCCCTGAGATGACATTATCACTTTTATCCTCATCTCTCCTCTCCAGTCCCCAGAGAGTTCAGCCAAGGAAGTTTTTCAGAGGGACAAGTACAAGTGCACTTCACCAGCGTGCTGGCCCTTGCCTGCAGGCTGTGCTGCAGCTAGGAGCAGCAAGGATGAGCTCAAGACAAGCACGGAGCAACCTTAGCTCAGGCAAAGCTGCTGGAGATGCCAAGGCCTGGCCCTCAGCCACAGCAACGTGGTGCAACCTCTGCCCTCCACCCTAGAGGAAATTCATCCCCTTGGTTGTTTGGACAATGCAGTTCTGGGGCACTCAATTTAAGAAGGACATTGAGAGTCTTGAACGTGTCCAGAGAAGGGCAGCAAGGCTGGGGAGGGGTCTGGAGCACAGCCCTGTGAGGAGAGGCTGAGGGAGCTGGGGTTGCTTAGCCTGGAGAAGAGGAGGCTCAGGGGAGACCTTCTTGCTGTCTGCAACTCCATGAAGGGAGGTTGTAGCCAGCTGGGGGTTGGTCTCTTCTGCCAGGCAAGCAGCACCAGAACAAGAGGACACAGCCTCAAGCTGTGCCAGGGGAGGTTTAGGCTGGAGGTGAGGAAGAAGTTCTTCCCAGCAAGAGAGCTTGGCCATTGGAATGTGCTGCCCAGGGAGGCAGGTGTCCAGAGCAGGGCCAGGAGGATGATCAGAGGGCTGGAGCACCTCTCCTATGAGGACAGAGTGAAGGAGTTGGGGCTGTTCACCCTGGAGAAGCCTCTGAGGTGACCTCATTGTGGCCTTCCAGTATCTGAAGGGGACTCCAAGAAGGCTGGGGAGGGACTGCTCAGGATCTCAGGGAGTGATAGGACTAGGGGGAATGGAATGAAGCTGGAGGTGGGGAGATTGAGGCTGGAGGTGAGGAGGAAGTTCTTCCCCATGAGAGTGGTGAAGCCCTGGAATGGGTTGTGCAGGGAGGTGGTTGGGGCCCTGTCCCTGGAGGTGTTTAAGCCCAGGCTGGATGAGGCTCTGGCCAGGCTGATGTAGTGTGGGGTGTCCCTGCCCATGGCAGGGGGTTTGGAACTAGCTGATCCTTGTGGTCCCTTCCAACCCTGACTGATTCCATGATTCCAGGCTCTGCAGGAGCACAAAGCCAGCTGCTGCCCTGCCGCTGCCTCGTTTCTCTCTCCCTGCACTGTTCTGAGGTCTCAGCCTGAGTGGATGCTCCAGGACTGTGTTGAGAAGCTGCCCATTCCCTTTTTATCTTGTTAATCTTTTCTTCTTTTCCATCTCAATCATTTTTGAAGGCCATTTTTTGGGGTTCCCTTCTGCCTTCCTGGACACACCTCGGGCTCAAACTCTGGCACCTCAAGGACATATCAGTCAGAGAGGGGAGCAAGGAAATTGCTCTCTGGCTCCACAAATAAGAGGAGGAAAGGCAATATTCCCTCCTGGTCCTGCTGTTTCATTGAACTAATTTTATGCATGAGGTGAGATTGCATCTTTCCTAAAAAATAATAATAATAGCAATAACAACAACAATAATGAACACATTTTTCTCCACCGGCAGCATCAGCTGTGGAGCTTTGCTCTGCCACCAAGCAGACCTTTCAGGAGAGGACATCTCAGAAGCATCCAAATCATAGAATCACAGAATTGTCAGGGTTGGAAGGGACCTCAAGGCTCAGCCAGTTCCAACCCCCCTGCCATGGCCAGGGACACCTCACACTGCAGCAGGTTGCTCACAGCCACATCCAGCCTGGCTGCAAACACCTCCAGGCAGGAGGCTTCCACCACAGAATCACCAAGGTTGTCAAAGACCTTTGAGATCATCAAGTCCAACCCATCACCCAACACCACATAATCAACCAAACCATGGCACCAAGCACCCCAGCCAGGCTCTTCCCAAACATCTCCAGAGATGGTGACTCCATCACCTCCCTGGGCAGCACATCCCAATAGCCAATCTCTCTCTCTATGAAGAACTTCTTCACAAGCCCTCAACACAAGGAGAATGTGGAACTGTTAGAGTGGGAGGAAGCCATGAAGATGATCAGAGGGCTGGAGAGCCTCCCTTCAGGAAGTTGCAGACAGCAAGAAGGTCTCCCCTGAGCCTCCTCTTCTCCAGGCTAAGCAACCCCAGCTCCCTCAGCCTCTCCTCACAGGGCTGTGCTCCAGACCCCTCCCCAGCTTTCTTGCCCTTCTCTGGACACCTTCCAGCAGCTCAACATCTTTCCTAATCTCAGGAGCCCAGAACTGGACACAGGACTCAAGGTGTGGCCTAACCAGTGCTGAGTCCAGGGGCACAATGCCCTCCCTGCTCCTGCTGGCCACACTGTTCCTGATGCAGGCCAGGATGCCCTTGGCCTTCTTGACCACCTGGGCACACTGCTGGCTCATGTTCAGCCTACTGTCAAGCAGTACCAGTCCCAGACATGACTGAAAGGGATACCAGATACCATCTTGAAGTGGCCAGCAGGAGCTGGAGCCTGGATGGGGTGCTTGGTGCCATGGTTTAGTTGATGAGATGGTGTTGGGGGATAGGTTGGACTGGATGATCTCTGAGGTCTTTTCCAACCTGGTTAATTCTCTATTCTGGGGGGGGGAAGCCATATCCAAAGTGAGGATAGGATCTCAAATCCCCACATCACCTGCAGAGAACTCAAGGACTGGTCCCCTTCCCAAAAGTCTGGTTCTAAGGGAGAAAGGGAGGTGGGGAGAGAAAGAAACACATCAAGTTCTTGCAGAAATACCAAGATATTAGCTTTGGAGGGGGAGGCACATTGCAAGGAGACCTCTCAGGGGACAGCCTGGCTTTGCAATGCAAGAAGGGCAGGAGGGAGAATGAAAAGCTTTTAGCACCTGTTTGCTTGCACTTCTAAATAAGGAAAGAGGCAGCTGTGGTTAGGGAGGGCAGCAGATACCCACCTCCCCCTCAGGCCTCTTTGGTGTCCCCTTGGTGAACTCCACACCTCACCAGGGCAGCAGTCAGGAAAGCTGGAGGTGAGAGAGGTGGGAAAAGGAAAGAGGAATCACATCCTGCTGCTTAAGGAAGCCCTGATGGAATGGAATGGAATGGAATGGAATGGAATGGAATGGAATGGAATGGAATGGAATGGAATGGAATGGAATGGAATGGAATGGACCAGGTTGGAAGAGACCTTCAAGATCATCCAGTCCAGCCTATCACCCAACACCATCTCATCAACTAAACCATGGCACCAAGCACCCCAGCCAGGCTCTTCCTAAACACCTCCAGGGATGGGAACTCCACCACCTCCCTGGGCAGCACATTCCAAAGGCCAATCTCTCTTGCTGGGAAGAACTTCTGCCTAACATCCAGCCTAAACCTCCGCTGGCACAGCTTGAGACTGTGTCCTCTTGTTCTGGTGCTGGTTGCCTGGGAGAAGAGACCAACCCCCACCTGGCTACAACCTCCCTGCAGGCAGTTGCAGAGAGCAAGAAGGTCTCCCCTGAGCCTCCTCTCCTCCAGGCTAAGCAACCCCAGCTCCCTCAGCCTCTCCTCACAGGGCTGTGCTCCAGACCCCTCCCCAGCCTTGTTGCCCTTCTCTGGACACCTTCAAGAGTCTCAATGTCCTTCCTAAATGGAGGGGCCCAGAACTGGCCACAGGAGCAAGCACCCCATCCTCATGCAGATCACACATGCAGACCAGATTCCCAGCAAGGAAAACTGAGGGACACATCAGCTCTAAACCCAGGGCAGGAGCCATGGATACAAGAGCTGAATTGAAAGCAGAGAGAAGTCCAGAGCAGAAAAGCAGAGCTTGAGCACAGTCACTTCCATGTCCCCATGGCACTCAGCCTTTGGCCAGCCCTTGGATCTGGTTTGCATTGCCATTACTCAGCAGTGGACTGAGAGTCAGAGGATCATTTCCCTTGCAAAAGGCTTTCAGGATCAAGGCTAAGCATTCTCTAACCCTACCAAGCCTGCTGCTAAGCCATGGCCATCAGCACCACATCTCTGCCTCTTTTAAACCCCTGCAGGGATGGGGATTCAGGCACCTCCCTGGGCAGCCTGGGCCAGTTTTTTTGAGAGCTCTTTCAATGAAGAAGTTTCTTCTAATTTCCAACCTAAGCTTCTCCTACTGCAACTGGAGGCTTTTTCCTCTTGCCCTATCACTTCCTACTAGGGAGGAGAGACCAACTCCCACCTTGCTCCAGCCTCCTTTCAGGGAGTTGGAGAGAATGAGGTGGTCTCCCCTCAGCCTCCTTTTCTCCAGGCTGAACAACCCCAGCCCTGGTCTCCAGACCCTTCACCAGCTTCCTTGTCCTTCTCCAGACCTGTTCCAGCACAGAATCACCAAGGTTGGAAGAGACCTCAAAGATCATCGAAGTGCAACCTGTCACCATAGAACTCATGGCTAGACCATGGCACCAAGTGCCACATCCAATCCCCTCTTGAACACCTCCAGGGATGGGGACTCCACCACCTCCCTCCTTCTTGCAGTGAGGGCCCCCAAACCTGAGCCCAGTATATGAGGTGTGTCCATACTGGTGCTGAGTGTAAGGTGAATGTCCAGGATGGCCCATGGCTTGGATGGGAGCACACTGTGATGGGTTAGCAACTGGCTGGAAGCTGAGCCCAGAGAGTGGTGGTGAATGGTGCCACAGCCAGCTGGCAGCCAGGCACCAGTGGTGTGCCCCAGGGATCAGTGCTGGGCCCCAGTCTCTTTAATATCTTCATTGATGATCTGGATGAGGGCATTGAGTTGATCATCAGTAAGTTTGCAGATGACACCAAGCTGGGGGCAGGAGTTGATCTGCTGGAGGGTAGAGAGGCTCTGCAGAGGGACCTCGACAGGCTGGGCAGATGGGCAGAGGCCAAGGGCAGGAGATTGAACACATCCAAGTGCCAGGTGCTGCACCTTGGCCACAGCAACCCCAGGCAGTGCTACAGGCTGGGGGCAGAGTGGCTGAGAGCAGCCAGGCAGAAAGGGACCTGGGGCTGCTGATTGACAGCTGGCTGAACATGAGCCAGCAGTGTGCCCAGGGGGCCAAGAAGGCCAATTGGCATCCCGGCCTGCATCAGGAAGAGTGTGGCCAGCAGGAGCAGGGAGGTCATTGTGCCCCTGGACTCAGCACTGGTTAGGCCACACCTTGAGTCCTGTGTCCAGTTCTGGGCCCCTCAGTTTAGGAAGGAGGTTGACTTGCTGGAGTGTGTCCAGAGAAGGGCAAGAAAGCTGGGGAGGGGTCTGGAGCACAGCCCTGTGAGGAGAGGCTGAGGGAGCTGGGGTTGCTTAGCCTGGAGAAGAGGAGACTCAGGGGAGACCTTCTTGCTGTCTGCAACTCCCTGCAGGGAGGTTGTAGCCAGGCAGAGGTTGGTCTCTTCTCCCAGGCAAGCAGCACCAGAACAAAAGTCACAGTCTCGGGCTGCACCAGGGGAGGTTTAGGCCAGAGGTTAGGAAGAAGTTTTACACAGAGAGAGTGATTGCCCATTGGAATGGGCTGCCTGGGGAGGTGGTGGAGTCACCATCACTGGAGGTGTTCAGGAGGAGACTTGATAGGGTGCTTGGTGCCATGGGTTAGTTGGTTGGGTGGTGTTGGATGATAGTTTGGATGCAATGATCTTGAAGGTCTCTTCCAACCTGGTCTATTCTATTCTATTCTATTCTATTCTATTCTATCCTATCCTAAGATGCTGCCATAACAAAGCATTAGACAATAGATAACATCCAGGACTTCACACACCCAAGGAGGTGATTAGGGCTTAGACTAACCCTGAGCATGCAGCCCTCCACACCAGCAAGTCTTAGGAAAGGTCCTTTTTCCACAAACAGGGAGGGAGATGCTTCCCCCCATCATTAGTTTCCAGGCTTGAGTCTGCCTGGCATGGATGATAAGGAGCAGTTGTTCCAGGGAGCTGTTAGTGGCAAGGTTGCAGCCACTGCTGTTGCTGATTAAAGAGCTGAACATGCTCAGCTCAGGTAGGACATCTTGCTCTTTGCCACCCAGCACACAAGGCCATGGAGCACAGGGCCCTTCAGACAGAGGTCAGAATAAACCAGCTGTTACAGCAAACAAGAGTCACAGAATGGCAGAAGAGGTTTGCTTGCAAGAGAACTTTTAAGACCATCCAGCCCAACCATTAACCCAGCACTGCCAGGTCACCACTGAACCCTATCCCTCAGCACCACATCTACACAGCCTTGAAACCCCTGCAGGGTCTCCCTGGGCAGCCTGGGCCAGGACTGCCAACCACAGAATGGGAGGGGTTGAAAGGGACCTTTGAGGAACATCAGCAATGCTTTTGGGGAAGAAAGGTTTCCTAACATCCAACTTAAGCCTCCCCTGGTGCAACCTGAGGACGTTTCCTCTTGCTCCATCACGTGTTCCCTGGCAGAAGAGACTGACCCCCACCTCACTGCAACCTCCTTTCAGGTAGTTAGAGGGTGGGAGAAGGTCTTAAGTCTTGTTTACCAAAGACCTTTCTCTTTGTTCCAGTCTCTAGGATCTAGGTTTTACAGCCCTCACTGAACTCGAGTTCATAGCTCTGCAGTCAGGAGTGGAAGCATCCTGACCCTTCCCCCATGCCTTGGCACAGCTGCTGGTCTTGCTCTGGGGAGGAGCACATCTACACAGCTA
>NW_027142609.1:0-152192 GCF_026170545.1 Melanerpes formicivorus | reverse complement strand
GGCCGGGGACACCCCACACTAGATCAGGCTGGACAGAGCCCTCATCCAGCCTGCTCTTAAACACCCCCAGGGACGGGGCTTCGACCACCTCCCTGGACAACACATTCCAGGGTTTCACCACTCTCATGGTGAATGAACCTCCTCCTCACATCTAGCCTGAATCTCCCCACCTCCAGCTTCATTCCATTCCCCCTAGTCCTATCACTACCTGAGATCCTGAGCAGTCCCTCCCCAGCCTTCCTGTAGCCCCTTTCAGATACTGGAAGGCGACAATTAGGTCACCTCGGAGCCTTCTCTTCTCCAGACTGAACAGCCCCAACTCCTTCAGTCTGTCCTCACAGCAGAGGTGCTCCAGCCCTCTGCTCATCCTCCTGGCCCTTCTCTGGACACCTTCCAGCACCTCCCACATCCCTCTTGTCATAGGGGCTCCAGAACTGGAGGCAGTACTCCAGGTGGGGTCTCCCCAGAGCTGAGTAGAGGGGGAGAATCACCTCCCTCGACCTGCTAGCCCACACTTCTCCTGATGCAGCCCAGGAGCTGATTGGCCTTGCGGGCTGCAAGAGCACACTGAGAGCTCCTGTTGAGCTTTTTGTCCCCCAGCACCCCCAAGTCTCTCTCCTCAGGGCTACTTTCCAGGCCAGTCACTGCCCAGCCTGTATTTGTGCCTGGGATTGCCTCGACCCAGATGCAGGACCCTGCACTTGTTCTTATTGAACTTCATGAGGTTGGCTTGTGCCCACCTCTCCCAGCCTGTCCAGGTCCCTCTGGATGGCCTCCCTTCCCCTCCAGCCTGTCTGCTGCACACACACAGCTTGGTGTCATCAGCAAACTTGCTGAGGGTGCACTCAATGCCACTGTCCATGTCCCCCACAAAGATGTTGAATGAGACAGGTCCCAGAGCTGATCCCTGAGGGACTCCGCTTGTCACTGGCCTCCACTGGGACATGGAGCCATTGACAGCCACTCTTTGGGGTGCGGCCATCAAGCCAGTTCCTTATCCATCTAGTGGTCCACCCATCCAAACCCATGTGTCACCAGCCTGGAGACCAGGATGTGGTGCAGGACAGTGTCGAAGGCTTTGCTCAGGTCCAGGTAAACGACATCAGTTGCTCGCCCCTCATCTATTAATTTTGTCACATTCCCATGGCCAATGACCTCCAGAAGTCCCTTCCAAGCCCTGGCATCCTTTAATCCTCTAATAGGAGTACTTGGGGTTTTCCAGCACCCCTTCTCCATCAGTGGCATGAGTTCTCAGAGCCACCTCATGCAAGGGCTGCAAACAGGCTCCAGTCACCATTCTGTGCCTTGTTTAAACCAAGCAGCGCAACGTCAGAGTCCCCTCCAAGCAGCCTGTTACCTGTGTATGGGATTTGGCAGAGCCACCTTGGCTGGAGGACAAGAAGGACAAATGGACACAGAGGGATCTGACCCAGAGACTAAAAATTGAGAAGGCACCAAGAATCATAAAGGGTTGGAAAGACATCTGAGAGCCTCAGGTCCAACCTTCCACCCTGCACCTCCCCTGACCTGAAGCACCACGTTCTGAAACACCTCCAGGGCTGAGAACTCCACCACCTCCTGGAGCAGCCTGTTCCAACGCCTGACTACTCTTGCAGGAAAGGAAATTGGTCCTAATCTCCAACCCTAAACCTCCCCTGGCACGCTTTGGGGCCATTTCCTTCTTGTCCTGTTGCTTGTTACTTAGGAGAAGAGGCCAGCAGTGGCTTCACTCCAAGTCTCCTTTCAGGTAGCTGCAGAGAGCAATGAGGTCTCCTCCACTGCAGGCTCCTGACTGTGCTGGGAAAATTATTACAGCTAGAAGAAAGCTACCTGCATCAGAAGGGATTGAAACCAGCAACCCAGATAGATATCAGGGGAGGGGGGAGGAGGGTGGGATGTGATTAGAATTGGCAGGAGCAAGAGGCTGAGGCAGAACTCACAGCAAAGCCAGGCGAGTTGGGCAAACACGGCACCCCAGGTTCAGCGGATCCGGCCCTCCTGCTAAAAGCAGGAAGGGTTTTATTCCCCTCTGCTCCCACAGGGAGGCTGATCCAGAGCCTGATTGCTCTCTGATTGTCAGAAACGATCTTCCACTTTCCAGGCTGAATTTACTCTGGGCCAGTTTCTGCACGTTTGTTCCTGTGCCAGCGCTGTCCTCGGGCAGAAATAGTTCTCCCTTCTTCGCCGCTCGCCCCGGCTTCCATCGGTGTATTTATAGGCAGCTCTCCTCCTCAGCTTTCATTTGGCTAATGGAATTAAGTCAGGCTTGCCTCCCCTCCCCCTTCCAACACTTGAGCTTCAGTTAGCAGCCCTTTTCCCAGCCCTTTGGGGTCCAGCTCCCTTTGAGGAAAACCAGAGCCAGCGGAGATCACAGAATCAGAGAACTGTCAGGCATGGAAAGGACCTCAAGGCTCAGCCAGCTCCAGCCCCCCTGCCATGGGCAGGGACACCTCACACTGCAGCAGGTTGCTCACAGCCACATCCAGCCTGGCTGCAAAAACCTCCAGTCAGGAGGCTTCCATCACCTCCCTGGGCAACTTGTGCCAGTCACTCACCATCCTCATGGGGAACAACTTCTTCCTAACATCCAATCTTAATCTACCCATTGCTAGTTTTGTTCCATCCCCCCCAGGTCCTATCACTCCCTGACACCCTGTGCCAGGGGAGGTTTATGCTGGATGTTAGGAATAAGTTCTTCTCAGAAAGAGAGATTGGCCATTGGGATGTGCTGCCCAGGGAGGTGGTGGAGTCACCATCCCTGGAGGTGTTCAGGAAGAGCCTGGATGGGGTGCTTGGTGCCATGGTTTAGTTGATCAGATGGTACTGGGTGATGGGTTGGACTTCATGATCTCAAAGCTCTTTTCCCAACCTGGTCTGGTCTATTCTATTCTATTCTATTCTATTCCATTCCATTCCATTCCATTCCTGTTCTATTCCATTCTATTCCTATTCTACTCCTATTCTATTCATATTTGATTCCTATTCTATTAGATTCCTATTCTATTCCTATTCTATTCTATTCTATTCTTGTAGCCCCCTTCAGATACTGGAAGGCCACAAGAAGGTCTCCTCAGAGCCTTCTCTTCTCCAGCCTGAACCACCCCAGCTCCCTCAGCCTGTCCTCATAGGAGAGCTGTCCCCTGTAAACAGCTGCTTGTGAGCCCAGTGTCTAACTGCAAAGTAACAGAGACAAAGCTCCTCTTCCAGCCTGTCAGCTCTTTTGCAGTCACTTCCAGATCACAAGCAGTGCTCTGGAGCACCAGCAGGTCCCAGAGTGCTTTGTGGTGCCTTCAGTTTATGTTTTGGCTGAGCTGTCCCCCGCGTCATCCCCAACCCCTTCTGCCGTTTTCCGGGGAGGCTGAGTGGCTTTGCGCAACCAGATGACGCCCAGCAGGCTCAGTGTGATGCTGGGTGGTGTCAGACAGCAGCTCCTGTTGCACATGGAGAGAAGCCTGGCCAGGGGAGTGCAGCCCAATAGGAGCTTTCAGTCCTGCTCTCCTCCTGGAAATAGAGAGCTTCACAGCAGACTGTGTGGAATGTAAAGATGGCCACTGCTTCACTCGGGTGCACAGGAGTCAAACAGCAGAATCACCTGGGCTGGAAGAGACCTCTGAGCTCATCCAGTCCCACCATGGATCCAGCACTGCCAGGTCACCACCAAACCCTGGCCCTCAGCACCACTGCTTGGTGGCTTTTAAATCCCTCCAGGGAAGGGGACTCCACCTCTGCCCTGGGCAGCCTGGGCCAAGACTTGATGAGCTTTCCAGGGAAGAAATTGTTTCCTGTGGCCAGCATAAACCTCCCCTGCTGCAACCTGAGGTTATTTCCTCTTACCCTGCCCGTTGTTACTAGGGAGAAGAAACTGCCCCTCACCTAGCTCCAGCCTCCTTTCAGGGTGGTGTTCAGAGCCAGAAGGTCTCCCCCTCAGCCTCTTTCTCTCCAGGCTAAACACCCCCAGTTCCTTCAGCTGCTCCTCCCCAGCCCTGTTCTCCAGACCCTTCCCCAGCTTTGTTGCCCTTCTCTGGACACACTCCAGCACCTCAATGTCTTTCTTGCAGTGAGAGGCCCAAAACCGAACCCAGTATTTGAGATGTGGCCTCACCAGTGACCAGCAGCTGCCCAGTCCTTGGACTTCACAACAACTACAGCCAAAGCAAAAGTAGCAACATGTGGCCACCACAAGAGCAAGATGGTGATCAAAGGTAGACCTGACCCAGTGTGAAGTGTTCCTGCTCATGGCAGGGGGGTTGGAACTAGATGAGCCTTGAGGTCCCTTCCAACCCTGACAACTCTGTGATTGTATGAATTTTGCTTCAAGAACTTGAAGAGAGCTGAACAAAGGAACAGTGTGGCCAGCAGGAGCAGGGAGGTCATTGTGCCCCTGGACTCACCACTGGTTAGGCCACACCTTGAGTCCTGTGTCCAGTTCTGGGCCCCTCAGGTTAGGAAGGAGGTTGAGATGCTGGAAGGTGTCCAGAGAAGGGCAAGAAAGCTGGGGGAGGGGTCTGGAGCACAGCCCTGTGAGGAGAGGCTGAGGGAGCTGGGGTTGCTTAGCCTGGAGAAGAGGAGGCTCAGGGGAGACCTTCTTGCTCTCTCCAACTCCCTGCAGGGGGGATGAGAAGTTCAACAGGAGCCAGCAGTGAGCACTTGCAGCTCAGAAAGCCAAGCAGAGCCTGGGCTGCAGCAAGAGAAGCATAGCCAGCAGGGCCAGGGAGGGGATTCTCCCCCTCTGGTCAGACCACACCTGGAGTACTGCAACCAGTTCTGGGGTCCCTAGGAAGGATCTGGAGGTGCTGGAAAGTGTCCAGAGAAGGGCCAGGAGGAGGAGCAGAGGGCTGGAGCTGCTCTGCTATGAGGACAGACTGAGAGAGTTGGGGTTGTTCAGTCTGGAGAAGAGAAGGCTCTGAGGAGTCCTTCTTGTGGCCTTCCAGTATCTGAAGGGGGCTACAAGAAAGCTGGGGAGGGACTTCTGAGGGTGTCAGGGAGTGATAGGACTGGGGGGGATAGAACAAAACTAGAGGAGGGAAGATTTAGATTAGACCTTAGGAAGAAGTTGTTCCCCAGGAGGGTGGTGAGAGCCTGGCACAGGTTGCCCAGGGAGGTGGTGGAAGCCTCCTGCCTGGAGGTGTTTGCAGCCAGGCTGGATGTGACTGTGAGCAACCTGCTGCAGTGTGAGGTGTCCCTGGGCATGGCAGGGGGGTTGGAACTGGCTGAGCCTTGAGGTCCCTTCCAGCCCTGACCATTCTATGAGCCTGAACAGAGCGAAGGAGCAGGCAGACTGCACTAAACTGCAGCTCTCCAGGAAAGCAGAAGATGCTTCCAAAAGGACCATGCTTTCTATCTCCTAGCAACAGATGTCACAGCAAAAATCCAAGGAAGATGGTCAGAACATAGTCCTGGTGGAGGAAGCTGGGGCTTTGCAAAGCCTTGCCCTGCTGGACCCCCTTCCCTTCGCTCCTTGGGCTCCTTATGGACACCAACAGCACTGCCCTCACCCCACAGCCAGGCTGCTTTTCCCCCCAGAAATGGCCTGGGGGGAGCGGTTTGGCTGTTTTCTCTGCCCCACTCAGAGCATCTCTTTGGCTCCACAGAAGTGGGTTTTTTTGGAAAAGACCTCTGAGATCAGCCAGCCCAGCCCTGACCCCAGTGCTGCCAGCTCTCCGCTGAACCCTGTCCCTCAGCACCACAGCCACACAGCTCTGAAATCCTTCCAGGGGTGGCCACTCCACCACTGCCCCGGGCAGCCTGCTTCAAGCCTGGACAGCCCTTGCAGAGGAGAAGGTGCAGGATCCCCCCCAGCTTATCTTGAGGCAACAGGGCTACCATTTGGGCCACCAAGAAGTTTGGGAGCTAAAAGGAGGACCTCGCTACCAAGCATGGGCTGGTGCAAAAGCCTGGAGGGAACCAGCACAGGCTGGGGCCAAGCCTGGAGGGATCCATCCCCTTGGGATCTGCTGCTGCTCAGTATTTTGGGCTCCATCTGCTTCCCTCAAAGTAGCAAACAGGACAATATTTGCAGCCCTCCTCCCTCCCCAAAGCATCTGGCAGCAGTGTGTTTGAAACCCATCAGTCAATGACTGGAGGACACCAACACTCAATGCTTTTAAAGACATTAAAGGGGGAAGGGGGGGAGGGAGAGGGGGAAAAAAATCAACCCTGCACAAGGCACCTTCCTCCTCCCACTGCTGTATCAATGACAGAAGATGCATTAAAAGGTCTCAGTAAAGATTTCTTGTCAATAAGCTGCATCCCTCCCAAGTGCCAGTGGCCATATTCAAACTCTCTGGGGAAAGAGAGATCCCCCAGCAACAGCAACAGCAGCAACACCACAAGAGGAGGATTTGCTGCAGATCTGAGATGGCAAAGGCAGAGGAATGATAACAGAGAAGAGAGATTGGGCAGAGGGGGTGGGGGTGGGGGGAAGAAAAAGAGATCAAGAGACAGCAATCTGCAGGAACACAGACAGATCAGGAGTTTAAAGGAAGGTGATTCTTCACTCCAGGCCTGTACAAATGATTTCTTTCCCTCTGCAGCTCCCTCCTCCCTCTTCTACTCCCCTGGTGATTTGAAGGCTTGGGGAGCTGCAGTAAGTGGGACTGTTCTTCCAGGCAAGCCAGCCAAAGATTTAAGCAGGCAGAAGGAAAGCATTCTCTCTTTTTCCCTTCAGTGGTCAATGGGAATCACAGAACATGAGGGGTTGGAAGGGACCTCAAAAGCTCATCCAGTCCAATCCCCTCCTGCCAGAGCAGGGCCACCTAGAGCAGGTCACACAGGAACACTTCCAGGTGGGTTTGGAATGTCACCAGAGAAGGAGACTCCACAACTCCCCTGGGCAGCCTGCTCCAGGGCTCTGTCACCCTCACAGGGAAAAAGTCTTTCCTTATGCTCACATGGAACCTCCTCTGCTCCAGCTTGCACCCATTGCTGTCAACCAGCACCCCCAGGTCCCTTTCTGTCTGGCAGCTCTCAGCCACTCTGACCCCAGCCTGTAGCTCTGCCTGGGGTTGCTGTGGCCAAAGTGCAGCACCTGGCACGTGGACTTGCTGAATGCCATCCTGTTGGACTCTGCCCATCTGTCCAGCCTGGCAAAGTCCCTCTGCAGAGCCCTTCTGCCCTCGACCTGACCAATATCTGCTCCCAGCTTGGTGTCATCTGCAGATTTGCTGATGACTGACTCAATCCCCTCATCCAGATCATCAGTGAAGATGTTAAAGAGCACAGGGCCCAGCACTGATCCCTGGGGCACACCACTGGTGCCTGGCTGCCAGCTGGCTGTGGCACCATTCACCACCACTCTCTGGGCTCAGCCTCCAGCCAGTTCCTAACCCAGCACAGAGTGTTGCTAGGTCCAACCTATGGTTCTGTACCTGGCATTTATCTTCTTGCCCCCTGGCATTGGGACCATGCCCAGGTGCCAGGGCTTTAGGGGCAGCATTTTGGGTGAAGCACTGCAAATTTCCAGCACATTCACCACGCAGGGGGCGACTTCTTCCTTAGATCTGTTTGGTGCAGTCTGGAACCTCCCCAGAAACCAAGGTGGGGGCAGGGGGAGGGAAATCAAACCAAAAGAGTTACCTGCAGTCTGTGCTGTGACGAGGCAAACCTCCAAGGGAAAGTGCTCTCCCCTTCCTCATTTCCATTCCTGAGCCTGCTTCGTGCCCCCTCCGGAGCTGTCTCCCATTTCTGTGGAGCTCTGTGGGTGACATCCTGATCTACAGACGCATGAAAGGAGCCTTTGTTTACAAGATAAGAGCCACCAAATGCAAATAAAAAGCCCCAAATAGCTCAAGATCAAACAAGGTCCCTATCTAGCCTTTCAAAGGCATTCCAGGGCTTGCAACGCCGGCTATAAGCAATCGTTTTGTTTGGAGCATCCAAATGTGGTCCTTGAAAGCATCTTCCATGAGAAAACAACCTGCAGATGAGTTTGTTTGGGCTCTGGCTTTCATCTCTCCAAAAAAAAACCCAGGTTCTCTGAGTATATTTTAGGCTGTAAATAGATAAATATAGAGCACTGAGCAATGGAAGCCAAGTGAGTTGGGTTTGCCTGAGCCAGGTTTAGGTAGAAGGGATGTGAGGGGTTGAAGGAGCGGCTGCTGTGAGAAGCTGTTAGGAGCTTCCTCCATGTCTGATGGAGCCAGTGGCAGTCAACACCCAGATGAACCCACCCAGACCATGGCCACCAGGGATGGTTGCAGCACCTCCAGGCGATGCACAGGCATCCAGGGCTGCAACGCTGGCTATGAGCAATCATTTTGTTTGGAGCATCCAAATGTGGTCCTTGAAAGCATCTTCTGTGGGAAAACAACCTGCAGATGAGTTTGTTTGAGCTCTGACTTTCATCTCTCAAAAAAACAGGCTCTCTGAGCTTATTTTTGGGGTTTAAATAAGTAAATATCACAGTATCACAGTATAACTAAGGTTGGAAGAGACCTCAAGGATCATCGAGTCCAACCTGTCACCACAGAGCACTGAGCAATGGAAGCCAAGTGAGTTGGGTTTGCCCGAGCCAGGTTTTGGTAGAAGGGATGTGGGGGGTTGAAGGAGTGGCTGCTGTGAGAAGCTGTTAGGAGCTTCCTCCATGTCTGATGGAGCCAGTGGCAGTCAACCCCAAGATGAACCCACCCAGACCATGGCCACCAGGGATGGTTGTAGTTCCACCAGGGATGGTTGCAGCACCTCCAGGCAAAGCACAGGCATCCAGGGCTGCAACGCTGGCTGTAAGCAATCCTTTTTCTTGGAGCATCCAAATGTGGCCCTTGAAAGCATCTTCCATGGGAAAACAACCTGCAGATGAGTTTGTTTGAGCTCTGGCTTTCATCTCTCAAAAAACCCAGATTCTGTGAGCTTATTTTGGGCTCTAAATAGAGAAATATAGAGCACTGAGCAATGGAAGCCAAGTGAGTTGGGTTTGCCCAAGCCAGGTTTTGGTAGAAGGGATGTGGGGGGTTGAAGGAGTGGCTGCTGTAAGAAGCTGTTGCAAGCTTCCTCCATGCCTCCATCCCTGTGGCCTAAACCTCCCCTGGCACAGCTTGAAACTGTGTCCTCTTGTTCTGCTGCTGGGTGCGTGGGAGAAGAGACCAACACCCTCCTGGCTACAACCTCCCTTCAGGGAGTTGGAGAGAGCAAGAAGGTCTCCCCTGAGCCTCCTCTTCTGCAGGCTAAGCAACCCCAGCTCCCTCAGCCTCTCCTCACAGGGCTGTGCTCCAGACCCCTCCCCAACCTTTCAAACATTTGGGGGGGGTTGGGTTGTTGGTTGGTTTGGGTTTGTTTGGTTGTTTCTCTTTTTTTTTGCTGTGGTAGCATTAGCTTCATGTTGGTTCCAGCCGTCACTTCAAACAGCAGAGCTCACAGCAGCTCCTTTCAAACATGTAGGAAGCAGTGGTTTGACTTTTTTTCTTTTTAGATTGCTGCTTGCTGTTGTTAGTTTTGTTTTGGGGTTTTTTTGTCTGCTTTTGGTTGAGTTCAACACTAATAATTTCAGCTGACCCACAACCCTGTTTCTCAACATGTGCATTTATGTGAGCTTAGGGAATAAAAACTAAAAGCAAGGAGGGGAAAAGGAGAGGGGGGAGGGAAGGAGAGGGAAAAGGAGAAAGGGGAGGGAAGGAGAGGGAAAAGGAGAAAGGGGAGGGAAGGAGAGGGAAAAGGAGAAGGGGGAGGGAAGGAGAGGGAAAAGGAGAAGGGGGAGGGAAGGAGAGGGGGGAGGAAGGGGGAGGGAAGGAGAGGGGGGAGGAAGGGGGAGGGAAGGAGAGGGGGGAGGAAGGAGGAGGGAAGGAGAGGGGGGAGGAAGGAGGAGGGAAGGAGAGGGGGGGAGGAAGGAGGAGGGAAGGAGAGGGGGGAGGAAGGAGGAGGGAAGGAGAGGGGGGAGGAAGGAGGGGGAAAAGGAAAGGCTGGAGGAAGGAGGGGAAAAAAGAGAGGCGGGAGGAAGGAGGGGAAAGGAGAAGGGGGAGGGAAGGAGAAGGGGGAGGGAAGGAGAAGGGGGAGGGAAGGAGAAGGGGGAGGGAAAGGGAAGGAGGAGGGGGAGGGAAAGGGAAGGAGAAGGGGGAGGGAAAGGGAAGGAGAAGGGGGAGGGAAAGGGAAGGAAGGAGGGGGAGGGAAAGGGAAGGAAGGAGGGGGAGGGAAAGGGAAGGAGGAGGGGGAGGGAAAGGGAAGGAAGGAAGGAGGGGGAAAAGGAGAAGGGGAGGGAATGTGAAGGGGAGGGAAGGAGAAGGGGGAGGGGAGGAGAAGGAAGGGAAGGAAGGGAAGGAAGGGAAGGGAGGGAAGGGAGGGAAGGAAGGGAAGGAAGGGAAGGAAGGGAAGGAAGGGAAGGAAGGGAAGGAAGGGAAGGAAGGGAAGGAAGGGAAGGAAGGGAAGGAAGGGAAGGAAGGGAAGGAAGGGAAGGAAGGGAGGGAGGGAAGGAAGGGAGGGAGGGAAGGAAGGGAAGGAAGGGAAGGAAGGGAGGAAGGGAGGAAGGGAGGAAGGGAGGAAGGGAGGAAGGGAGGAAGGGAGGAAGGGAGGAAGGGAGGAAGGGAGGAAGGGAGGAAGGGAGGAAGGGAGGAAGGGAGGAAGGGGAAAAGGAGAGAGGGAGGGAAGGTGAAGGGGAGGGAAGGAAGGAAGGGGGAAAGGAGCGAGGGAGGGAAGAAGGGGTAAAGAAGGGTGAGGGGGAAGGAGGGGAAAAAAGGAGGGAGAGAAGGAGAGGGAAAAGGAGGGAAGGAGGCAAGAAAAAAGGAGGGAGGGAAGGAGGGGAAAAAAGGAGGGAGGGAAGGAGGGGAAAAAAGGAGGGAGGGAAGGAGGGGAAAAAAGAAAGGAGGGAAGGAGGGGAAAAAAGAAAGGAGGGAAGGAGGGGAAAAAAGAAAGGAGGGAAGGGGGTGAAAAAGAAAGGAGGGAAGGGGGTGAAAAAGAAAGGAGGGAAGGGGGTGAAAAAGAAAGGAGGGAAGGAGGGAAGGGGGGAAAAAAGAAAGGAGGGAAGGGGGGGAAAAAAGAAAGGAGGGAAGGAGAGGAAAAAAAGAAAGGAGGGAAGGAGGGAAAAAAAGAAAGGAGGGAAGGAGGGAAAAAAAGAAAGGAGGGAAGGAGGGGAAAAGGAAAGGAAGGAGCCACTCTGCTAGAGATAATCCCAGTGAATAAATGGCTGAAGAAATCATTCTTCTTGTAGATGTATCAGAAGGGTTAATGGAAAGAAGAAAACACAACCAAGAGAGTGGATGAGAAAAGGCCAACTCTACAGTGCATACAGACACAACCCACTGGGAACCGAGCAGCAGAGCGTCGACGCCGACGCTTGCAGGCCTGCCTAACCAACACCCTCTTGGGCATGCAGGTTTCACATCTGAGGACCCTGCACAAATACCCCCTGTGATCTAAAAGGCTGAAATTAAGGAGCCTGATGTTATCTGGAAGAGCTCAGGACAACCTCAGGAAGAAGCTGGCTCTTGGCGTGGAGCCGGCGTTTGGAGTCATGGAATCAACAAGGTTGGAAAAGACCTCAGAGATCATCAAGTCCAACCTGTCACCCAGCACCTCATGACTACTAAACCATGGCACCAAGTGCCACATCCAATCCCCTCCTGAACACCTCCAGGGAGCCCTCTCTCTGGGCAAGAGGAGGATTGGTGCCCTGGGTATACCCCAGCTGGGGGACAGATGCTTCATTTCCTCACTAAGTAATTATGACTCCTGAACACACCAGAAAGCTGGCATGGTGGCCTTTGGCATCTTCCCTCCACAAAGGCCAAGTGTGTCAGAGAAATCACTTTTCTGCAAATCATTAGAACCAGAGAATTGTCAGGGTTGGAAGGGACCTCAAGGCTCAGCCAGTTCCAACCCCCCTGCCATGGCCAGGGACACCTCACACTGCAGCAGGTTGCTCACAGCCACATCCAGCCTGGCTGCAAACACCTCCAACCAGGAGGCTTCCACCACCTCCCTGGGCAACCTGTGCCAGGCTCTCACCACAGAATCCCAGAATCACCAAGGTTGGAAGAGACCTCAAAGATCTTCAAGTCCAACCTGTCACCACAGACCTCATGACTAGACCATGGCACCAAGTGCCACATCCAATCCCCTCTTGAACACCTCCAGGGATGGGGACTCCACCACCTCCCTAGGCAGCACATTCCAATGGCCAGTCTCTCTTGCTGGGAAGAACTTCTTACTAACATCCAGCCTAAACCTCCCCTGGCACAGCTTCAGACTGTGTCCTCTTGTTCTGGTGCTGCTTGCCTGGGAGAAGACACCAACCACCCTCATGGTCCTGGACAAGTGTTCCCCAGCCAGCCCAGCTCTGAATTTAGTCATGGTTCTAGATGATCTGCACATCTTTATCTGGTTGCTTAGTAGGGAAATGCTCTCCCTGAGCCATCTCCACTGTCTGTTGCCTTCTGACATGAGTATGAATTAAGGTTATGGCCCAAGTATGATCTTTCCCAGCAAAAAAAGTGTAGATTACACTGATGTGAGCCATTAAGAGAAGCTTAAATAGCCACTGATGGTTCATTATTGCAAGCTACTTCCCTTCCTGATGTAGAATTTATTCAAGATAATGCAGGGGGGGAAATAAAATGACCAAAAAAAAAGTCTCCAGGAAGACTTTGTCTGTGCCCTGCATTAATCACAAAGGACAAGGCCAGGGGTGGACTTGACAAGTTGGATGAGGAGCCTCCATTTACCCAGCCATGCTGGAACATGTCCAGAGAAGGGACATGAGGATGAGCAGAGGGCAACCAAGCTGGGGAGGGGTCTGGAGCACAGCCCTGTGAGGAGAGGCTGAGGGAGCTGGGGTTGCTTAGCCTGGAGAAGAGGAGGCTCAGGGGAGACCTCCTTGCTGTCTACAACTCCCTGAAGGGAGGTTGTAGCCAGGGAGGGGTTGGTCTCTTCTCCCAGGCAAGCAGCAGCAGAACAAGAGGACACAGTCTCAAGCTGTGCCAGGGAAGGTTTAGGCTGGATGTTGGGAAGAAGCTCTTCCCAGAAAGAGAGATTGCCTATTGGGATGTGCTGCCCAGGGAGGTGGTGGAGTCCCCATCCCTGGAGGTGTTTAGGAAGAGCCTGGATGGGGTGCTTAGTGCCATGGTTTAGTTGATCAGATGGTGCTGGGTGATAGGTTGGACTTGATGACCTTAAAGGTCTCTTCCAACCTGGTTAATTCTATTCCATTCCTTTCTATTCCCTTCTAGTCTATTCTGTTCTAAGAGAAGGCTCCAGGGGGACCTTCTGGTGGCCTTTCAGGATTTAAAGGAGATCTCTAAGATAGGGCAGAACTCTTAGCAGGGTCTGTTGTGGCAGGACAAAGGGTAATGGTTTAAACTAAAAGAGTGATTCAGACTGGAGAGGAAGAAATCCTTTCTACTGAGTGTGGTGAGACCCTGGCCCAGGTCGCCCAGAGAGGTGGTAGAAGTCCCATCCCTGGAACCATTCTAGGTCAGCATGTCTGGGGCTCTGAGCAACCTTGCTGTGGTTGGAGATATCCCTGCTGACTGCAGGGAAGCTGGACTGGATGATGCCAAAAGATCCCTTCCAACCCAAAGCATTCAGTGATGCAAACGTGCAAAAGAGGGAGTGAAAGGCTCCCCAAAGCTCACTTCTTCCCCATCAGAAGGCAGCTGTGAAGCTCTCCAGATCAGGGAAGATGGAACTTCACAAGTCCTGGGTTAAAAAAGCCTCTCTCTTCCTTTACTGAACACTTTGCAACTTGGATCTGAGTTTCTAAGCATTCTGCTGTGAGTCAGGTCTAGAGGGATTACTGCTTTGGTTTGGGGTTGGTGTGGGAGGGGTGAGGGGTTTCTTTGCACCTATATGATTCAATTAAATCAAAACCCATCCTGTCTGGAGAAAGAGAAGGTTGTGCCATGGCAACAAGAGCTGCTCCAAGCCCAGGGTGAGAGGAGAGCACATTCACTTACCACACTTTCTCCCTTGTGGGCATCACAGTGCTGCAGATACATCCAAGAGCTGATTGCCAGCAGTCAGCCTGGAGCTACACATCCAAGAGCTGATTGCCAGCAGTCAGCCTGGAGCTACATAGGCTCACCATCCCATAAACTGCCCTGACAAAGGCTGATTTTAGCCAACCACCTGCCCAGGAGCCCTCCATGCCCAGCACAGCCGTGGAAACTGATGCAAGGAGGGAGCTGCAAGCTTGCCACCATGTCCTGGCGCGGCACAAAGCCTCCAGACTGAGGTTCAGCAAACCCTGAAAGGCCAAGCAGAGTTGGATGGTGAGCAAAGGAGACTGAAGGTGTCCTGCACCCTTCCTCCATCCCACATGTGGTCAGGCATTGGAATAGGTTGCCTGGGGAGAGGTGGGGTCAACACCCTTGCTCAAGAGACACATGGCCATGGCACGCTGGGGCAGGGTTTAATGGCCACGGTGGTGCTAGGTCAATGCTTGGACTCATTGATCTTGGAGGTCTTCTCCAACCAAAACAATTCTGTGAGTCAATGATTCTACCCCCTCCATCTCTTCTGCCTCAACTGAGGAGAGCAAGGCAGCAAAGAGCACTCTACTGCCTCCCTGGGCAACCTGTTCCAGTCTTCCCATGGCACAGAACTTGTTCCTGACATCCAATCTAAATCTCTTCTCTCATTTCAAACCATTGCCCCTCATCCTGTCCCTGCCTGGGCTTAAACACCTCCAGGGACAGGGCCCCAACCATCTCCCTGGACAACCCATTCCAGGGCTTCACCACCCTCATGGGGAACAACTTCTTCCTCACCTCCAGCCTCAATCTCCCCACCTCCAGCCTCATTCCATTCCCCCTAGTCCTACCTGAGATCCTGAGCAGTCCCTCCCCAGCCTTCCTGTAGGCCCCCTTCAGATACTGGAAGGCCACAATGAGGTCACCTCGGAGCCTTCTCTTCTCCAGACTGAACAGCCCCAGCTCCTTCAGTCTGTCCTCACAGCAGAGCAGCTCCAGCCCTCTGCTCCTCCTCCTGGCCCTTCTCTGGACACCTTCCAGCACCTCCAGATCCCTCTTGTCATAGGGGCTGCAGAACTGGAGGCAGTACTCCAGGTGGGGTCTCCCCAGAGCTGAGCAGAGGGGGAGAATCACCTCCCTTGCCCTGCTGGCCACACTTCTCCTGATGCAGCCCAGGCTCTGGTTGGCTTTCCAGGATGCCTTCTTTTGTTACAGCTGCCTGAGGAGGAAGCAGCTTTCCTCTGCCTCCTCACTAGCCCATTCTTCAGAGCTTCCTCAGCACATCCCAACACACCTTCATCTGCGAGGAGCATCCCTCCCAGCGTTGCCATGCAGCCCACCCACCTAGAGATGCCCAATCAATACCTGTTAATTAAAGCCCTAGCCCACTCCAATTAACATGATAGGCTCTGAAGGGTGGGCATTTATTTTTGCCAGCAAATTCATTTCAGCACTCATTAGTTTTTACCTTTATTTCATTATTTAATGGGTGGGGGGGGTGGTGAGTGGTGGTTTTTTTAACCTACCACTCTAATGATAAATAATTCCTCTCATTACAGAGAGGAACATATGGAAGAGGGAGATAAAAAAAATGGGATAGGGCTTGGACCCAGGGAGGAATGTTTCCTCTGGTGCTTCCTTCTCTTCAGGCACATCAGCACAACCCCATCCCCCCAGCTGCTGTCAGCAAACTGGGCTCTGGTATGGGGGGGGGGGGAAATAAAACCCCACAACAAGGAATTGGCTGGCAAGTCACAGTGCAGAAACAAGACCAGAGAGCTCCCTCTGAGTGTCTCACCTCCTCCTCCTCCTCTGCTGGGAAGATGAAAGGGGCTTGGCTGTGAAATCTCAGCGTTTTCGGAGCAGCTGAAACTTTGGACGCCCTCCCAAAATAAACACACTGCTCCTGGAATCAAAACACTGCCACAGCTAAGAGGGGCTGGGGCTGCCAGACAAGCAGGCAGCTCAGCTCTGCCTGCACACAGCTCAGGCCTGGGGGCGTGTGCCCCAAGGGTCCATATCTGCCCCACAGCTCTTTAATAGCATGGAATGGGTTGGGGGTGGAAGGGACCCCCTCAAAGGTCATGCAGTCCAACTCCCCCTGCAGCCAGCAGGGACACCCTGACCAGATCAGGTTGCCCAGGGCCCTGTTGAGCATCACCTTGAACATCTTCAGGGATGGGGCCTCAGCTACCTCCCTGGGCAACCTGTTGCAGTGTTCCCTCATTCTCATAGTGCAGAACCTGTTCCTGACATCCAATGTAAATCTGCTCTTCCCTCATTCCAAACCACTTCCCCTCATCTTGTCACTGCAGGCCTTTGGAAACAGTCCCTCTGCAGCCTTCTTGTAGCCCCACACAGGTCCTGGCAGGCTGCTATTAGGTCTCCCTGGAGCCTTCTCTTCTCCAGGCTGAACAACACCAGCTCCCTCAGCCTGTCCTTGTAGCAGAGCTGCTCCAAACCCCTGATCATTTTCATGGCCTTCCTCTGGCGTGCATCAGGAACAGTGTGGCCAGCAGGAGCAGGGAGGTCATTGTGCCCCTGGACTCAACACTGGTTAGGCCACACCTTGAGTCCTGTGTCCAGTTCTGGGCTCCTCAGGTTAGGAAAGATGTTGAGATGCTGGAAGGTGTCCAGAGAAGGGCAAGAAAGCTGGGGAGGGGTCTGGAGCACAGCCCTGTGAGGAGAGGCTGAGGGAGCTGGGGTTGCTTAGCCTGGAGAAGAGGAGGCTCAGGGGAGACCTTCTTGCTCTCTCCAACTCCCTGAAGGGAGGTTGTAGCCAGGTGTAGCCAGGTTTGAGCTTTGCCTGGGAGTTAAAAGCCCAGATGGGGGAAAGGCTGAGAATCTCTCCCCCACTCCCCCCTCCTCCCTCCAAACAGAGAAGGGGGAAAAAAAAGGGTAAGGAGCAAATCCACTAAACAATAATCTGGAGTCAGCTTGGAAGTAGAGAGGTGAAGAATTTTTCTTTAAACAATGTATATATATATATATATAACAATAACAGGAAAGGTACACAAGGGCAAGGAACAAGGATGGATGGGAGTGGGACAGAAAAGAATAATACAAAACCACTCTTTCTCTGAGGAGGCACGGAGGCAGCAGGGAGAAGGATCAGGTCCGGCCACGTGGCTGAGGAGTAGGAGGGCAGCTGCAGTAGCTCTCATCCAGCAGAGGCAGGAGCCAAAAGGAGATCCAACAGCTATGATGTCCTGCTCTTTATAGCCTAGCTGGGCAGGGAGGGGGGAGTGGAACAGACTCAGCTTCCCAGGGGAAAATGCCTTGCAGGGAGGGTAAAGTACCTGCAAGCCCTTCCCCCTGCTTTGTTTTGTTGTTTTCAGTAAAGGGCATTATTTAGAATAGAATAAACCAAACCAGGTTGGAAGAGACCTTCGAGATCATCACGTCCAACCCATCAACCAATCCAACCCACCCAAACAGCTAACCCATGGCACCAAGTACCCCATCAAGTCTCCCCCTGAACACTTCCAATGACGGTGACTCCACCACCTCCTTGGGCAGCACATTCCAATGGGCAATCACTCTTTCTGATTAACCCACCACAATCCACCCCTTTGTTCCACTTCCTCTCTCATGACACAGCCCCTTCATGCAATCTAGACACATGGTATTTGCCTCCTTGGTGCAAGTCCCTTGTTATCCTGGCTTGGTCTCTCCCAGGGCAGTCTCTCTCTCTCTCTGGTGATGGTCAGTGCAGGTGGTGCTTGAACTGGGCAGGCATGTGGAGAAGAATCAGGAATCAGTCTGTCTTTGAAAGGGAAAGAAAAAAATCAGGAACAGTCCATTGCTGTAGGGACATCAGGAACAGGTGCAGGTGAGATGACCCAGAAGCTCTCTGGGTTGGTGTGCAGTGGGTACGTTGAGTCCTGGATGCTAGGCTGGTATTAAGCTAGGAGGGAGAAACTTAGAACAACTTATAACTATTCACACAATTACTGTAATACATTGATGAGTGTTGCCTCCTCTGAGTTCATCCCCTCTCAGCCAGAGTCACATTCCGCTGTGGGATACACTGAATATCCCCAGTTTCTAACATGACCCAGTACATGTGACCTGGACCCTCAGCCGAGACCACCCCTCGGGTTGGTTTGCCCCCACCAGCAGCAGGGAAAACCCACACTGACTTCCCCAGCAGGTTCTTCTCAGCAATCACAGGAGCTCCATCTCCATCCACTCTTTGCAGCAGGTCGGACTGGGCCGGACCAGCTCGGTTCACAGATCCTCTGCTGTTCACTAACCAAGTGGCTTGAGCTAGGTGCTTTTTCCAGTTCCTGAAGGTTCCACCCCCCATGGCTTTTAGGGTGGTCTTTAGCAAGCCATTGCAGCTGGTGCATGGTATGGGATGTGGTAAATCCACTCAGTTCCATGTTCCTTTGCCCAGTCCCTTATGAGATGGTTCTTGAAGTGTGTTCCATTGTCTGATTCAATCATCCCAGGGGTGCTGTGTCTCCACAGGATATGTCACTCTAGGCCCAGGATGGTGTTGCGAGCAGTGGCATGAGGTGCTGGATAGGTCTCCAGCCACCCTGTACTTGCCTCCACCATGGTCAGTACGTACTGCTTGCCACTGTGAGACCAAGGAAGGGTGATGTAGTCAATCTGCCAGGCCTCTCCATACTTATACTTCAACCATCTCCCCCCATACCACAGAGGCTTCATGCGCTTGGCCTGCTTGATGGCAGCACAGATGTCACACTCATGGATGACCTGTGAGATGGCCTCCATAGAGATGTCCACAGATCTGTCCCAAGCCCACCGGTATGTGGCTTCTCTCCCTTGGTGGCCAGAAGTGTCATGGGCCCAGCGAGCTAAGAACAGCTCGCCCTTGTGTTCCCAGTCCAAGTCTATTGGGGAGATTTTAGCAGCCAGGTCTGCTTGGTGGTTGTGCTTGTGCTCCTCTGTGGCTCTGCTCTTGGGGATGTGTGCATCGATGTGCCATACCTTGGTTGGCAGCCTGTTCAGGCGGGCAGCGATGTCTTGCCACAGGTCAGCGGCCCAAACAGGCTTCCCTTTTCTCTGCCACCCGTTCCTCCTCCATTCCTTCAGCCACCCCCACAAGGCGTTGGCTACCATCCAGGAGTCAGTGTAGAGGTACAGCACTGGCCAGTTCTCTCGTTCTGCTATATCCAGGGCCAGCTGGACAACTTTTACCTCTGCATACTGACTGGACTCACCTTCCCCATCCCTTGCTTCTGCCACTTGCCTTGTTGGGCTCCAGACAGCTGCCTTCCGTCTCCACTTGCTTCCTACAAGCCGGCAGGACCCATCTGTAAATAGAGCATAGCCCTTCTCATTGTCAGGGAGATCATTATATGGGGGAGCCTCCTCAGCACAGGTCACTCTCTGCTCTGGTGGCATTCCCAAGTCAGCACCCTCTGGCCAGCTGGGGATCACTTCCACTATGCCAGAGCATTCGAAGCTCCCCATCTGAGCTCGCTGAGTTATCAGGGCCATCCACTTACTCCAGGTGGCATCTGTGGCATGATGTGGGGTTGAGCCTCTCCCTTTGAACATCCAGGTCAGGACTGGAAGCCTCGGAGCTAGAAATAGAGGTGACTCAGTCCCACTTACCTCAGAGGCAGCCCGGACGCCCTCATAGGCAGCTAGGATTTCCTTGAGTAATCCGGATGAGTTTGCCTTAGTTCCTTTCTGGGCAGCAATGTAACAGTTATTTTCTGGTCTGAATCATCTTCATCCACCACTGGGTTCTGTGAGGTGCTGGGGCCTGCTGTGCTTGGAGATTATTATTGACTTCTTTTCCTGCGTGTGGTGACCAATGCTAGAGAGACTGCATTGGCAGGAGCATCAGGGGTCAACTGTGGAACTGCTGGTGGTGGGGCAAACCCTTGTGCCTGGGGCTCAGGCTGGGATCCAGCACACTCATTACAACCCGACCCCTCCGTCTTTGTGTTTACAGAGTGCTTACAATGCCCACAGCAGACACGCCCCCAGTCGTTAAAGAGTGCAAAGGAGTGTGTTACCACCCTCCAAACAGGTCTTATTGGGTTAGCTCATCCCCCACCCAACACGGCCACAGAAAATGCCCCTATAATGATTACATTTAAGCATATGGAGCATATTGCAATGTAAAGCAATTTTCCATCACAGGCACTTTTATCTACACCATTGGTTTCATAGCCTGCTTCAGGAAAATTTCCTATGTTAGAAAAGTTACCACTGACAGTGAAATTCAATGAATTCAAGAGATACATGCCCAACTTCATTGGCAAAGTTTTTATCCAGTTGATCAGCATCTCTATCATTAACCACACCACAGGGTAGAGTTAGTAATTTGTAGATGTGGGTCCAAAAGATCCAGCCAAAAGCGCATGCAAAGGCTTGGACCATCAGGTTCTTTCAAATTCCCATTTCTGTTTCCAGTCCCTTTTCCAGAAAAAAGCATTGCTTTCCCAATACAAGATTAATTTCCAAGCCCCACGTTGGGCGCCAAAAAAAATTGTAGTAGTTTGAGCCTTAACTGGGAGTTAAAAGCCCAGATGGGGGAAAGGCTGAGAATCTCTTCCCCACTCCCCCCTCCTCCCTCCAAACAGAGAGGGGGGAAAAAAAAAGGGTAAGGAGCAAATCCACTAAACAACAATCTGGAGTCAGCTTGGAAGTAGAGAGGTAAAGAATTATTCTTTAAACAATATATATATATAACAGTAACAGGAAAGGTTCACAAGGGCAAGGAACAAGGATGGATGGGAGGGGGACAGAAAAGAATAATACAAAACCAGTCTTTCTCTGAGGAGGCATGGAGGCAGCAGGGAGAAGGATCAGGTCCGGCCACGTGGCTGAGGAGTAGGAGGGCAGCTGCAGTAGCTCTCATCCAGCAGAGGCAGGAGCCAAAAAGAGATCCAACAGCTATGATGTCCTGATTTTTATACCCTAGCTGGGCAGGGAAGGGGGAGTGGAACAGACTCAGCTTCCCAGGGGAAAACGCCCTGCAGGGAGGGTAAAGTACCCGGAAGCCCTCCACCCTGCTTTGTTTTGTTGTTTTCAGTAAAGGGCATTAACCCACCACAATCCACCCCTTTGTTCCACTTCCTCTCTCCTGCCACAGCCCCTTCATGCAATCTTGACACATAGTATTTGAATCCTTGGTGCAAGTCCCTTGTTATTCCGGCTTGCTCACTGCCAGGTGGGGGTTGGTCTCTTCTCCCAGGCAAGCAGCACCAGAACAAGAGGACACAGTCTCAAGCTGTGCCAGGGGAGGTTTAGGCTGGATGTTAGGAAGAAGTTCTTTATAGAACAATAGATTGGCCATTGGAATGGGCTGCCCAGGGAGGTGGTGGAGTCACCATCCCTGGAGGTGTTTAGGAAGAGCCTGGATGAGGCATTTGGTGCCATGGTTTAGTTGATGAGATGGTGTTGGGTGATAGGTTGGACTTGATGATATTAAAGGTCTCTTCCAACCTGGTCTGGTCTATTCTATTCTATTCCATTCCATTTCATTCCATCCCATTCCATCCCATCCCATCCCAACCCATCCCATCCCATCTCCACCCCAACAGCTCACCTAGCAGCATCTGGACCACGACTATTTCTCTGCTTCACCTCAGCACAAACCTAAGCAAACCTCCCCAGAGTCTTCCCCTTCTGCCCAAAGCAGAGCACAGTATCGCTCTGAGATCAGGAGCTCTTCACCCTACCGAGCACATCACAGTATCGCTAAGGTTGGAAGAGACCTCAAGAATCATCGAGTCCAACCTACCTGTCACCACAGACCTCATGACTAAACCATGGCACCAAGTGCCACATCCAATCCCCTCTTGAACACCTCCAGGGATGGGGACTCCACCACCTCCCTGGGCAGCACATTCCGAAGGCTAACAACTCTCTCTGGGAAGAACTTCCTCATCACCTCCAGCCTAAACCTCCCCTGGCACAGCTTGAGACTGTGTCCCCTTGTTCTGGTGCTGGTTGCCTGGGAGAAGAGACCAACCCCTTCCTGGCTACAACCAGCTTTCAGATAGTTGTAGAGGGCAATGAGGTCACCCCTGAGCCTCCTCTCCTCCAGGCTAAGCAACCCCAGCTCTCTCAGCCTCTCCTTACAGGGCTGTGCTCAAGGCCTCTCCCCAGCCTCATTGCCCTTCTCTGGACAACTTCAAGTGTCTCAATGTCCTTCTTAAACTGAAGGGCCCACAACTGGACACAGGACTCAAGGTGTGGTCTAACCAGTGCTGAGTCCAGGGCACAATGACTTCCCTGCTCCTGCTGGCCACACTGTTACTGATGCAGGCCAGGATGCCATTGGCCTTCTTGGCCACCTGGGCACTCTGCTGGCTCATGTTTAGGTGGCTGTCAATCAGCACCCCCAGGTCCCTCTCTGTTTGGCAGCTCTCAGCCACTCTGCCCCTAGCCTGTAGCTCTGCCTGGGGTTGCTGTGGCCAAAGTGCAGCCCCTGGCACTTGGACTTGTTGAATGCCATCCTGTTAGCCTCTGCCCATCTGTCCACTCGGTCGAGGTCCCTCTGCAGAGCCATCCACACAGAAAGAGCAGTGCTGCACAGCCAGGCTCCTCCACACAGGCTTCCCCTGCCCTGCCTGGGACCTGCCAAAAGCCAAAGGGAAAAAAAAACCAATAAACTCACAACCCAACCCAACAAATCCAAACAGATTAAGTGGATAAATTATTCACTGGAGAGTGGTGCTACTCCTCAAGCGCTCCGCTGGACAGGGAAGAATTGATCAGCTTCACAGCCAATGGTGCCAAACAAACAGCCAAGCAAACCTGTGCAGCAAATGGACTCTCTGACATTAAAGGAAGACCCAAAAAACAACAACCCAGAGCTAAAAAAGCACCAAGTCTCAGCCTCTGGGGAGCTGAAGACCTGCAGTGCAATTACAGCACCTCCCCACCGATTTTCATCCCTTGAAGCAACTCCTCAGCCCTCTTCCCAGCCTGATTCTGCAGCCCTCACCACAAACCATTGCTGCTACATTTTTAGCATCCCACATCTGCTACCAAAACAAACTCCTGGGAGACAAGAGAAGTCCTTCTCTGAGGGCTCAGTGCAAGCAGGATGCATAGGCACCACACATACAAACAACTCTGCTGCCTTTTATCCAACACAGCAGCACGGAGACAGGGAAGAGTCATAGCACAGCCTGGTTAGGACCTGCAGAGAGAGCCCAGGCAGGAGCTGCAGAAAGAGAGAGAGCCCAGGCAGGAGCTGCAGAGAGAGAGAGAGAGAGAGCCCAGGCAGGAGCTGCAGAGAGAGAGAGAGCCCAGGCAGGAGCTGCAGAGAGAGAGAGAGAGCCCAGGCAGGAGCTGCAGAGAGAGAGAGAGAGAGCCCAGGCGGGAGCTGCAGAGAGAGAGAGAGAGAGCCCAGGCAGGAGCTGCAGAGAGAGAGAGAGAGCCCAGGCAGGAGCTGCAGAGAGAGAGAGAGAGAGCCCAGGCAGGAGCTGCAGAGAGAGAGAGAGAGAGCCCAGGCAGGAGCTGCAGAGAGAGAGAGAGAGAGCCCAGGCAGGAGCTGCAGAGAGAGAGAGAGAGCCCAGGCAGGAGCTGCAGAAAGAGAAAGAGCCCAGGCAGGAGCTGCAGAGAGAGAGAGAGAGAGCCCAGGCAGGAGCTGCAGAGAGAGAGAGAGAGAGCCCAGGCAGGAGCTGCAGAGAGAGAGAGAGAGCCCAGGCAGGAGCTGCAGAGAGAGAGAGAGAGAGCCCAGGCAGGAGCTGCACAGAGAGAGAGAGAGAGCCCAGGCAGGAGCTGCACAGAGAGAGAGAGAGCCCAGGCAGGAGTTGCACAGAGAGAGAGAGAGGCCAGGCAGGAGCTGCAGAGTGAGAGAGAGAGAGAGCCCAGGCAGGAGCTGCAGAGAGAAAGAGAGAGCCCAGGCAGGAGCTGCAGAGAGAGAGAGGGAGCCCAGGCAGGAGCTGCAGAGAGAGAGAGAGAGAGCCCAGGCAGGAGCTGCAGAGAGAGAGAGGGAGCCCAGGCAGGAGCTGCAGAGAGAGAGAGGGAGCCCAGGCAGGAGCTGCACAGAGAGAGAGAGAGCCCAGGCAGGAGTTGCACAGAGAGAGAGAGAGGCCAGGCAGGAGCTGCAGAGTGAGAGAGAGAGAGAGCCCAGGCAGGAGCTGCAGAGAGAGAGAGGGAGCCCAGGCAGGAGCTGCAGAGAGAGAGAGGGAGCCCAGGCAGGAGCTGCAGAGAGAGAGAGGGAGCCCAGGCAGGAGCTGCAGAGAGAGAGAGAGCCCAGGCAGGAGCTGCAGAGAGAGAGGGAGCCCAGGCAGGAGCTGCAGAGAGAGAGGGAGCCCAGGCAGGAGCTGCAGAGAGAGAGAGGGAGCCCAGGCAGGAGTTGCAGAGAGAGAGAGGGAGCCCAGGCAGGAGTTGCAGAGAGAGAGAGGGAGCCCAGGCAGGAGCTGCAGAGAGAGAGAGCCCAGGCAGGAGCTGCAGAGAGAGAGAGAGAGCCCAGGCAGGAGCTGCAGGCAGAGTCTGTCATTCCTGAAAGCTGGACAGGTGATAAATTCGTAGAACTGCTGAGATTGGAAGAGAACCTTATTTCATCAAGTCACAGACCAGCAACTTGCTTAGAGCTCAGAACCCCACCACAGCTGCTAAGCCACTAAACCACATCCCACAGCACCACATCCATGTGTGTTTTATACACCTCAGGGCTGGTGACTCCACCTCCACCCTGGCAGCCTGTGCCAGCACCTGAAAACCCTTCCTGTGAAAGTCCCCTAGCACAACTCGAGCCAGTTGTTTCCTCTTGTCCTGTAACTCGTTGGAGACCAAGCCCCCCCTCACTCCAACCTCCCCTGAGGTGATTCACTATAGAATCATCACAGAACTGTCAGGGTTGGAAGGGACCTCAAGGCTCAGCCAGTTCCAATCCCCTGCCATGGCCAGGGACACCTCACACTACAGCAGGTTGCTCACAGCCACATCCAGCCTGGCTGCAAACACCTCCAGGCAGGAGGCTTCCACCACCTCCCTGGGCAACCTGTGCCAGGCTCTCACCACCCTCATGGGGAACAACTTCTTCCTCACAGCCAATCTCAATCTACCCAATTCTAGTTTTGCTCCATTCCCCCCAGTCCTATCACTCCCTGACACCCTCCAAAGTCCCTCCCCAGCTTTCTTGTAGCCCCCTTCAGATCCTGGAAGGTCACAAGAAGGTCTCCTCAGAGCCTTCTTTTCTCCTGACTGAACAGCCCCAACTCTCTCAGTCTGTCTCCATAGCAGAGCAGCTCCAACCTTCTGCTCATCCTCATGGCCCTTCTCTGGACACTTTCCAGCACCTCAGATCCTCCACATTCTGGCTCACAGGAGCAATCCCTGCTGATAAAAAGACAGCCAAACAGGACCTGAAGTATGAGAAACAGAAGAGTTCACCAGCATGGATCACCAGTCCCAGAGCAAGCACAAGGCAGGGAGGCAAACAACAAATGAGTCCCAGGCAAGAACTGAAGCAAGCTGTGACCTTGAGCTGGCAACACGTTTGGAAGAGCCCCAGAAAGCTGCCAGTCTCCTATGGATATGATGGAGAAACTTGTGCAGCTGCCCAGGAAGCCATGCAGAAAGATGTGGTGACCTAATTGTGGCCTTCCAGTATCTGAAGGGGGCTCCAAGAAGGCTGGGGAGAGACTGCTCAGGATCTCAGGTAATGATAGGACTAGGGGGGATGGAATGAAGCTGGAGGTGGGGAGATTCAGGCTGGAGGTGAGGAGGAAGTTCTTCCCCATGAGAGTGGTGAAGCCCTGCAATGGGTTGTCCAGGGAGGTGGTTGGGGCCCTGTCCCTGGAGGTGTTTAAGCCCAGGCTGGCTGAGGCTCTGGCCAGGCTGATCTAGTGTGGGGTGTCCCTGCCCATGGCAGGGGGGTTGGAACTAGCTGATCCTTGTGGTCCCTTCCAACCCTGACTGATTCTATGATAGCTCTTCTCCCCATTTATCTCTTAGCTCTTCCCCCCCCCCCAAGCTGTGCTGCTGAATTCCTGTATTTATGGCACCGCTGCATGTTGCTATAGAGATAATTAATTAATGCAACATAATAAAGTCAGCAATTTTCCTACTTTGCAGGTTAAAGACAGCACTGGAAATGGAGTGGGGAGGATAGGAAGAAAGAAAGAAAGAACAAAAAAAGCCAAACCCAACCTTCCTCCTAATAAGCAGTGTTTTAAACAACCCTCTGAGCACCCAGAGAGAGAGAGAGTCGGGCCCCAGCAAATCGCTTCCAGAGCACACGAAATGTGCCCCATTTGGTGTAATTGCTGCCATTAGGAGCCCAGGGATGGGTTAGAAAAACAGCAATAAAATGAAAAAAGTTAAAGAAAAAAAAAAAAGGGGGAAGGTTCAGCCCAATAATTGCAGGGGAGGGGGGAAAGAGTTCTCCCCCTGCCCAGCAAAACTCGCCCTCACGAGCGGGCAAAAGCGTCCCAGCGCGACGCAGGGGGATTTGGGCCACAGATCATGGAGTGGTTTGGGTTGGAAGGGTTCTGCTCATTGGCCACAGAAACCCCAGGCAGTGCTACAAGGCTGGGGGCAGAGTGGCTGAGAGCAGCCAGGAAGAGAGGGACCTGGGGGTGCTGATTGACAGCAGCTGAACAAGAGGCAGCAGTGTGCCCAGGTGGCCAAGAAGGCCAATGGCATCCTGGCCTGCATCAGGAACAGTGTGGCCAGCAGGAGCAGGGAGGTCATTGTGCCCCTGTGCTCAGCACTGGTTAGGCCACACCTTGAGTCCTGTGGCCAGTTCTGGGCCCCTCAGGTTAGGAAAGATGTTGAGATGCTGGAAGGTGTCCAGAGAAGGGCAAGAAAGGTGGGGAGGGGTCTGGAGCACAGCCCTGTGAGGAGAGGCTGAGGGAGCTGGGGTTGCTTAGCCTGGAGAAGAGGAGGCTCAGGGGAGACCTTCTTGCTGTCTGCAACTACCTGAAGGAAGGTTGTAGCCAGGTGGGGGTTGGTCTCTTCTCCCAGGCAAGCAGCACCAGAACAAGAGGCCACAGTCTCAAGCTGTGCCAGGGGAGGTTTAGGTTGGATGTTAGGAAGAAGTTCTTCCCAGCAAGAGAGATTGGCCATTGGGATGTGCTGCCCAGGGAGGTGGTGGAGTCACCATCCCCAGAGGTGTTTAGGAAGAGCCTAGATGGGTCCTTGGTGCCATGGTTTAGTTGATTAGATGTTGTTGGGTGATAGGTTGGACTGGATGATCTTTGAGGTCTCTTCCAACCTGGTTAATTCTATTCTATGCCATTCCATTACTGCATCCAGTTCTGGAGCCCTCAACACAAGGAGAATGTGGAACTGTTAGAGTGGGAGGAAGCCATGAAGATGATCAGAGGGCTGGAGAGCCTCCCTGCAGGGAGTTGTGGACAGCAAGAAGCTCTCCCCTGAGCCTCCTCTTCTCCAAGCTAAGCAACCCCAGCTCCCTCAGCCCCTCCTCACAGGGCTGTGCTCCAGACCCCTCCACAGCTTCGTTGCCCTTCTGGGACCTTCTGAGCAAGCTTGTGATGGGATGAGACAACCTCTTTGCATCCTAGAAGAGTCAGGGTCATGCTCAGCTCATGAACCAGTGACCTTCCTAGCCACTTATCAGAGCAAGGTTTTCCTGCCTGTCACAGGTGGGTCCCAGCAGCAGGCAGGAGGTGAGACCAGACACTTTCACCTCTCTCATTCATTGCTCCCTCCTGACAGTCAGGCTGACAGTTACAAGGACATCAGTGGCTTGTAAACATGTCCAAACAACACAACACTTTGAGGAGAGCTCTAACTCCACCCAGGAACTTGACTCCCTACCAAGAACTGGGCAAATATAAAGAAGAAGACGGATGGGATGGGATGGAATGGAGTGGAATGGACCAGGTTGGAAGAGACCTTTGAGATCGTCAAGTCCAACCCATCATCCAACACTACCTAATCAACTAAACCATGGCACCAAGCACCCCAGCCAGGCTCTTCCTAAACACCTCCAGGGATGGGGACTCCACCACCACCACCCCAGGCAGCACATCCCAATGGCCAATCTCTCTTGCTGGGAAGAACTTTCTCTTCACCTCCAGCCTAAACCTCCCCTGGCACAGCTTGAGACTGTGTCCTCTTGTTCTGGTGCTGCTTGCCTGGCAGAAGAGACCAACCCCCACCTGGCTACAACCTCCCTTCAGGGAGTTGCAGACCGCAAGAAGGTCTCCCCTGAGCCTCCTCTTCTCCAGGCTAAGCAACCCCAGCTCCCTCAGCCTCTCCTCACAGGGCTGTGCTCCAGACCCCTCCCCAGCTTTCTTGCCCTTCTCTGGACACCTTCCAGCAAGTCAACATCTTCCCTAAACTGAGGGCCCAAGTTCTGAGAGCTTTTCTGCTGCACTCATGTAGAACAGAGCTGAGGCAAAGCAGAAGAAAAAGAAGCCACCCAAGTATTAAATAAAGCTTTCATGATCTGTTTTGGAGACTTCAGCATCAGCTTCCCAATTCTTTACAGGCTCAGCTACTTTCAATAGGATAAATTGCAGCAAGTCATTAAAATCCAGAGCTTATTGCACACCATCTGCAGGCAGGGAGAGCTCCTCTATTCCCAAGTCAGAGCTGTGTTTCCCTGGCAGGCTGCTGCTCTGACCTGTTGCAAGGCTTCTTTCCTGCCTGTCTGCAGCAAGCTCTCCCCCCCCAGGGGGATGTGTCCACCTCTACAAGGGTCAGTTTGGCCGCAGCCAGGAGCAGGGCAAGAAGGCTGTGGGACAAGGTTCACCACCAGACAGTTTGAATGGCAGCATCCAAGCCCACCCCCCTCCCCCCCCCCCCCAAAAAAGCCCTCACATTTGCTTGATGTGCACCAAAAACCACCCAACTCAGCCTTGCAAGGAGGAGCAGCTGCTGCTGCAGAGCTTTCTGAGTGGAATGGAGAGAGAACACATTTTCCCCTCCACCCCAGACAACAACCCAGCCCAGAGAGCAGAGACAAGAAATCATCTCTGGTGTGAGGAACAATGGGCAATTTAGCTTGATTATATCCCTGCAGATCTCCCTCTTTAGGAGGGTTTGCATTGCTCTGAATGCAAACTGCTGGGTTGGGTTGGAGGGTGGATGGTTGGGTGGTTGGTTGGGGTTTTTCTCCCCCCCCCCCTCCTCCCTTCCTGTACCATCAGCTCTCGCCACCAAAAGTTGTCATTAGCTCCTGATTAAAAAGACCAAAAGGGGCTTTAAATAGAGAGTGGGAAAGAGCCCAAACAAAGAACTGCTGCTGCATCCTCAGCCTGTTGTTTCAGACTGGCTGTTGCAAATGCCAGCTTGGTTTGTTTACTGTTTGGACCCCACTGAAGCTTTTCCCTTGGAAGAGAGGGGAAAGTGGGAACCACCGGGTCGGGGTGGGAGAAAAGGAAGAGCAAAGGGAGAAGGGAGAAAGAAAGGGGCCAGCAGGAGGGCTCCTGTGTCTCCCAGGAGGGTCCTGGCAGGCCAGCAGATATGCAAGTGTGCTCAGGGAGGCAGCAAGCAAATCAAATCAGCTTCAGCAGCGAGAGGCTGACCTTTTCCATCTGCCCCCCAGCAGAAAGCCAGCTCCGACGGGGACCAAAGAGAGGGCCAGAAATAGCAAAGATCATCAAAGTCAGTCAGCAGGAAGACAGGAGACTGAAGGGAGAAGACAGGCAGGTGAAAGGACAACCTCGGGAACACCTGGAATACTGCAAGTCATCCTCTCAGGCCAGGATGCCTGGAGGCATCATCCAGCCCACTGAATACAACCCCCACCCCCCACCCCCCCCCCGGCAGGGAGGGTGCAGCCAGGTGAGGCCGGGAGCTCCCTTTGGATGCCCCGAGAAGGAGCCTGCTCTGCTTTCTGCACTAAATGGCTCATTTGGGCACATGTTTGCTGCCTCTTTCTTAATGGAACAGAGCTGCCCTCCAGCAAGGTGCAGGCAGACACCAAATAAGATCAGCCTGAGTTTCCCTGTCTGGACAGCATCCGGCCCGCAGGAGACGGCACCGATGGCTTCAAGAGGCAGCTTACAGAGGCCCAGAATCCCAGCAGGGTGAGGCTTGCAAGGGACCTCTGGGGAATCATTCAGTCCAAGCCCCAAGCTAAAGCAGGGGCACCCACAGCAGCCTGCCCAGGACCGCCACGGCCAGCTGGGGTTGGAAAGTCTCCAGAGAAAAGAAGACTCCGCAACAACCTCTCTCCGGGCAGCCTGCTCCAGGGCTCCAGCACCCTCACACCAAAGAAGTCTCTCCTCCTGTTCAGCTGGAACATCCTGGCTTGTAATTTGTGTCCCCTGCCCCTTGTCCTGTCACTGGGCACCACTGAAAACAGAATGGATCCATCCTCTTGCACCCTGCCCTTTAGCTATTGATCAGCATTGATCACATCCGCTCTCAGGCTGCTCTCCTCCAGGCTCAACAGCCCCAGGGCTCTCAGCCTTTCCTCCTCACAGAGATGCTGCAAGCCCCTCAGGATCTTTGTAGCCTCTGCTGGACTCCCTCCAGTAGTTCCCTGTCTCTCTTAACCAAGGAGCCTCAAACTGGACCTACTACCCCTGATAAAGCCTCCTTAGGTCAGTGGAGAAAGGGAGGAGACCCTCCTCTGACCTGCTGGCCACACTCCCTGTAATGCACCCCAGGAGACCATTGGCTTTCTTTGCCACAAGGGCACACTGCTGGCTCATGGTGAACGTGTCCAGAGAAGGGCAACAAGGCTGGGGAGAGGCCTTGAGCACAGCCCTGTGAGGAGAGGCTGAGGGAGCTGGGGTTGCTTAGCCTGGAGAAGAGGAGGCTCAGGGGAGACCTTATTGCTGTCTGCAACTTCCTGAAGGGAGGTTGTAGCCAGGTGGGGGTTGGTCTCTTCTCCCAGGCAACCAGCCCCAGAACAAGAGGACACAGTCTGAAGCTGTGCCAGGGGAGGTTTAGGCTGGAGGTGAGGAGAAAGCTCTTTCCAGAGAGAGTTGTTAGCCATTGGGATGTGCTGCCCAGGGAGGTGGTGGAGTCCCCATCCCTGGAGGTGTTCAAGAGGGGATTGGATGTGGCACTTGGTGCCATGGTTTAGCAGTCATGAGGTGTTGGGTGACAGGTTGGACTTGATGATCTTTGAGGTCTCTTCCAACCTTGGTGATTCTGTGGTACTGTGTGATTCTTGTCCACCATCACTACCAGGTCCTTCTCTGCCAAGCTGCTTTCCAGCAGCTCAATCCCTAACCTGTCACAGCATCACAGTATCACACAGTTCCCTAAGCCTGCACAGGGTAGTGGCTTTACAGATGCCCCAGGAAAGAGTACAGTGAGGAGGGGACCCTCCACCCCTGCACCTTTCATGACCCTGTCTCTATCCCCCTGCCTTCTGGAGAGCAAGAACACAGCTCAGGGCAGCTCACAGCTGCTCTCAGTCCCCAGCCACACCGACGCACCGCTCCAGATTGCCTCCCCATCCCAGACAGCACAGGTCCTCAACCCTCACCCAGCCCTCCAGAGCAGGAAAAAGCTACCTTCAATAAATGCAAAGCAATTCCATTCGATTCTGCCTTTTAAATGCAACACTTAATTAACCCTACTGGGGCTTCCTTGGCTCTGCTGCTTGTGTTTCCATGCCACCGAGGTTAGGAAAACACTTTCTCCCTTTGCACAGAGGGGCCCTGGCCTTCCCTCCCTGCTTCCTGCTGGCACTACATTCACCACAGCCCAGCCCCAAGCAGAAAGAGCTTCTCCCCCAGAAGCCTGCAACCAGCCTTGTAGTTTTTAACTCCTCTGGCCAAGCCTTGCTTGCATTCCAACCCAATACCCTGGGCAGGGCTCTGGCACTCGAGCAGCAGAGGAGAAACCAAGCTGTCAGCCCACAAGATCATAGTATCATAGTATCAGTCAGGGTTGGAAGGGACCACAAGGATCAGCTAGTTCCAACCCCCCTGCCATGGGCAGGGACTCCCCACACTAGATCAGCCTGGCCACAGCCTCAGCCAGCCTGGGCTTAAACACCTCCAGGGACAGGGCCCCAACCACCTCCCTGGACAACCCATTCCAGGGCTTCACCACTCTCATGGGGAAGAACTTCCTCCTCCCCTCCAGCCTGAATCTCCCCACCTCCAGCTTCATTCCATTCCCCCTAGTCCTATCACTCCCTGACATCCTGAGCAGTCCCTCCCCAGCCTTCCTGTAGCCCCCTTCAGATACTGGAAGGCCACAATGAGGTCACCTGGGAGCCTTCTCTTCTGCAGACTGAACAGCCCCAACTCCTTCAGTCTGACTCAACAGCAGAGGTGCTCCAGCCCTCTGATCATCCTCCTGGCCCTGCTCTGGACACCTTCCAGCACCTCCAGATCCCTCTTGTCATAGGGGCTCCAGAACTGGAGGCAGTACTTCAGGTGGGGTCTCCCCAGAGCTGAGCAGAGGGGGAGAATCACCTCCCTTGCCCTGCTGGCCACACTTCTCCTGCTGCAGCCCAGGATCTGATTGGCTTTCTGGGCTGCAAGTGCACACTGAGAGCTCCTGGTGAGCTTCTCCTCCCCCAGCACCCCCAAGTCTCTCTCCTCAGGGCTGCTTTCCAGCCAGTCCCTGCCCAGCCTGGATTTGTGCCTGGGACTGCCTCGACCCAGATGCAACATTTAGAGTCAGAAATGCTAAATCCTCCCAAAACCAGAGAAAGAAAGAAAAGCCAGGGTGGGGGAGGAGGGAAGAACAACCAAGCCCAGATGTTTCCAAGCAGCTGGCATCTCTGTTTCTTCCCAAGATGCTGATGAAGGCAAACTGGATGGCTTGACAGACCCCCATCGGCCGCCCTCTTCCTGCTGACAGAGAGTTCAAATCAGCTCTGCTGGATCTAATCATCTTCTCCCCTTAAATAATAAACCAGGAGGGGGAGGAGAGGAAAAGGACTCATTTATGTCACTAACTGTCGGAGGGGGGGGGGGAAAAGTGTTTACTGTGCTAAAATAGCCTGGGCTCTTGGGCTGCAGGAGCTGGGGGGAGGGAGAAAAACACCCAGGGGAGAGAGAAGCAGAGAATTGTTAGGCTTGGAAGGGACCTCAAGGCTCAGCCAGCTCCAACCCCCCTGCCATGGCCAGGGACACCTCACACTACAGCAGGTTGCTCACAGCCACATCCAGCCTGGCTGCAAACACCTCCAGGCAGGAGGCTTCCACCACCTCCCTGGGCAACCTGTGCCAGGCTCTCACCACCCTTATGGAGAAAAACTTCTTCCTGACATCCAATCTGGATCTGCTCTCTCAGTCTGTCTCCACAGGAGAGGAGCTCCAGCCCTTTGATTAAGCCAACTGGAACAAGTCCACCAAAGATTACTGCACACCAAGTTACAGATTGGATTCCAGCTCAGGAAGCCCTGAAGATGCAGGAGGTCCCTCACTGGAGCAGCCAGGGGGGGCTGGGTCTTAATCTGGCCTGTCATCAGATCCTGCCTCTTGATGGAGACTCAGCACAGCCAATGCTCTGTCCCTGCTGGAGCTAGAATGGCTGATGGCCACATTGTGCTGCTGCAGGGGCAGGAGCCCTTGAAGGGGAACCATGGAGACCCAGCCTTATCTAGGAGCCTTTCCTCATCACCTGCAGCAGGCAGCTAGGGGCAGGCACAGAGCAGAGCCCACCCTGAGCATCCCCTTCTGCCACACAGCCAAGGGATGGCAGCACAACTGGGCACACCAGCATCACTCTGCTGGACCACCAGGCGCAGTCCTCATCTTAAAACAGGGAGGTAGGACAAGAGGAAGGGGCCTCAAGCTGCACCAGGAAAGGTTTAGGTTAGACAGGAGGAAGAATTTATTCCCCCAAAGGGCTGTCAAGCCCTGGCACAAAGTGCCTGGGGAAGTGGTGGAGTCCCCACTCGTGGAGGAATTGCAAAGCTGTGTGGATGTGGAGCTGAGGGCCATGGTTTAGCACCCTAATGGTTAGACTTGATGACCTGGAAGGTCTTTCCCAGCCTAAACAATTCCATGAGCCTTGGAGCTGCTTAGGGGAGAAGCAGGTGAGAAACATGCAGGGGCAGGAGCCCTTGAAGGGGAACCATGGAGACCCAGCCTTATCTAGGAGCCTTTCCTCATCACCTGCAGCAGGCAGCTAGGGGCAGGCACAGAGCAGAGCCCACCCTGAGCATCCCCTTCTGCCACACAGCCAAGGGATGGCAGCACAACTGAGCACACCAGCATCACTCTGCTGGAGCATGGCCTTCAAGGCAGCCTTCCCAGCATGGACACAGCATTCTGCTTCCAGGCTGCTCAACAGCCTGCAGTACAGTACCCCAGTCCCTCAGCATGAATGCAGCCCAGCTTACCTCTTTTCTCTCCCCCCAGCTTCCACCCTTCCCTTTTATACTGCTGCCCACAGCTGGAACCCTGCACAGGTTTCTGCTTCCCTTGGGTGGTGTGAGCACGTTGCCGACCTTTTGGAGCTCTCCTGTGCTTCAGCAGCGATTTCTCAGCCTGGGAGACACTCTGCTGGTGGGATCTAACAGCACAGGGAAGGTGCAGAGGGAGCTGAGCCAGTGGCTCACATCTCCAGGCTGAGGTTGAGAGGCAGCAGCCACCTGCAGAAAGCAGCCAGCAGGAGGGCAGGCAGCCCTTCATTTCCTTGGTGTCCTCCCAACACCCTCTGGGATAGCTAAGAGGCCTCTCTAGATAAACCAGTGCCAAGCCAGAGTGAGGACAAACCTTGTCATGGCTGCTGCTGAGAGAGCTGAGGCTGGGAACAAGTTGCCTGCTGCTACAGGCCATGCTTTCCATCACTCCCCTTTGGGGAGGGGGCAAGCCAGGGACTGAGCTTTCCTCCTGTCAGAACTGAATCAGGGACACCTCTGTGGAGGCCTTTCTCAACCCAAACAATTCTGTGAGCACTCTGTGGCTGTCACCTCCCAGCTCCCCAAGACTGCAGCTTTGCTCACACACTAAGCAGCATCAGCTAAGTGCACCCCCAGTGAGTTTGCAGGTGATGCCAAGCTGAATGGGGGGGGGGGGGGGGGGTGATAAGGCTGAAGGATGGGATGGCATCCAGAGGGACCTGGAGAGGCTAGAGAGGTGGGCTGAGGGATGGGATGGAATGGAATGGAATGGAATGGAATGGAATGGAATGGAATGGAATGGAATGGAATGGAATAGAATTAACCAGGTTGGAAGAGACCTCAGAGATCATCAAGTCCAACCTATCACCCAGCACCATCTCATCAACTAAACCATGGCACCAAGCACCCCAGCCAGGCTCTTCCTAAACACCTCCAGGGATGGGGACTCCACCACCTCCCTGGGCAGCACATCCCAATGGCCAATCTCTCTTGCTGGAAAGAATTTCTTCCTAACATCCAGCCTAAACTTCCCCTGGCACAGCTTGAGACTGTGTCCTCTTGTTCTGGTGCTGCTTGCCTGGCAGAAGAGACCAACCCCCACCTGGCTACAACCTCCCTTCAGGGAGTTGCAGACAGCAAGAAGGTCTCCCCTGAGCCTCCTCTCCTCCAGGCTAAGCAGCCCCAGCTCCCTCAGCCTCTCCTCACAGGGCTGTGCTCCAGACCCCTCCCCAGCTTTCTTGCCCTTCTCTGGACACCTTCCAGCAGCTCAACATCTTTCCTAACCTGAGGGGCCCAGAACTGGACACAGGACTCAAGGTGTGGCCTAAGCAGTGCTGAGTCCAGGGGCAGAGTGACCTCCCTGCTCCTGCTGGCCACACTGTTCCTGATGCAGGCCAGGATGCCATTGGGCACACTGCTGGCTCATGTTCAGCCTACTCTCAACCAGCACCCCCAGGTCCCTCTCTGCCTGGCTGCTCTCAGCCACTCTGCCCCCAGCCTGTAGCACTGCATGGGGTTGTTGTGGTCAAAGGACATGCACTGCAGTAGGCAAACTGAACTAAGAGACATCTTCACTCTTGGTGCCACTGTGCCTGATCTTTAATGAGAGAGAGCCTGGGGAGTCTTACCCTGAAGGTCCATTTCAGAAGCAGGGCAGTTGAGCCAAGCTTTGAGATGCTGGGGTTTGGAAACCTTAGATCCAGAGCTGCCAACAGACATCACAGGAATTCACACACAACATAGGTGGCATTTTGCTCCTCTTCAGCCCTGAGTTTGATGTAAAGGATGGACTTGAGGATCTGGAAGGTCTTTGGCAACCCAAAAGATTCTGTGATGATCCCCAAATGGATTCAGTGGCTGCACCATATCCTCTGATCTTCCACTTTGGTGATCTGGAGGTGGTTGAACTGCCACAAGGGCTGAAGGACAGGCTGGCCACCCAGTGCTGGGACTGCCTGTGGAGGACAAGGGTGTTGGGCACAGAGGATGCTCCCTCAGGGAGGCTGCACACAGAGAGGCACATTGAGAATGAGCAGCAGGAGCCACTGGGAAGCAGTTACTCAGTGACAAGCAATGCCTCCTAAGTTAGTCCAGCAGCAGAACGTCCTTCCAGCTCCACCTGCAGGAACTTCTGCTGGTGGGAAAGCCTTGAAGGGTAGGTGGATGGGAAAGGTGATGCTCAAGCAGGTGAGGGAAGCAGCTTGGCTGAGGTTGGTGGGGAGAAGCAGGTGAGAAACATGCAGGAGCAGGAGCCCTTGAAGGGGAACCATGGAGACCCAGCCTTATCTAGGAGCCTTTCCTCATCACCTGCAGCAGGCAGCTAGGGGCAGGCACAGAGCAGAGCCCACCCTGAGCATCCCCTTCTGCCACACAGCCAAGGGATGGCAGCACAACTGAGCACACCAACATCACTCTGCTGGGCCACCAGACTCAGTCCTCATCTTAAAACAGGGAGGTAGGGCAAGAGGAAGGGGCCTCAAGCTGCACCAGGAAAGGTTTAGGCTAGACAGGAGGAAGGATTTGTTCCCCCAAAGGGCTGTGAAGTGCCTGGGGAAGAGGTGGAGTCCCCACTCATGGAGGAATTGCAAAGCTGTGTGGATGTGGTGCTGAGGGCCATGGTTTAGCACCAGAGTTGGAGAACTTGATGACCTGGAAGGTCTTTCCCAGCCTAAACAATTCTAAGAGCCTTGGAGCTGCTTCAAACAGTTTGGAGAGTCCAGGGGCTTGGGTTCCTTGGCACCATCCCACAGGCAGGTGCTGAACACAGCTTCCCAAGAGTGCCTTCTGGCAACCCCCACGACATTCCCTGCTCCATCCTGCCTCTCTGTGTGCTCAGCCTTGCTGCCTGGCTCAGCAGCTGAAGCCTCCAGAAGGAACATTTGCTGAGGCTGATTGTTTTTTTCCACAGGAGCTGCTGCAGAACCTTTTCAGGAGGAAATCTGAACTGACAGATGGGAGCAGCCATGGCCCAAGTGCCATTAAAAGAGTGAAAGGAGAAGGGGGGTCGGGGGGGGGAGGAAACAAAGCTCCTCCTCTAAGTCAGGGACCACACAAATTGGTACCAGCCTTGCACAAATTACTCACCTCTTTAATTGCAGGGTTTGACTAGCAGAAGATTACAGTGCCTGGGGATCCAGAGGCAAAAACATTGCCCTGCAACCAGTCACAACTGGGAGCACGTGGGAACTGTGTCAGCTCCGAAAGGTTCCGCCTAGAGCAAGTGGAAGGCTTCATCAGATTCACTGCCTGGCAGGGAGGGACCTGGCAGTGCTGGTTGGCAGGCAGCAGGAGCCAGTGGTGTGCCCAGGTGGCATGGAAGGCCAGTGGCATCTTGGCTTGTATGAGGACCAGGGTGGCCAGCAGCACTAGGGATGGAACTCTGCCCTGTACTCAGCACTGGTGAGGCCTCACCTCGAGCACTGAGTGCAGCTCTGGGCCTCTCACTTCAAGAATCAAGGACTCAAAGAATGTTAGGGGCTGGAAGGGACCTGCAGAGATCACCCAGGCCAAGCCCCCTGCCAAAGCAGCATCACCTAAGGGCAGTCTGCACAGGAATGCATCCAGGTGAAAGCCTCCAGAGAAGGAGACTCCACAACCTCCCTGGGCAGCCTGCTCCAGGGCTCTGCCACCCTCACTGCAAAGAAGTTTCTCCTCATGGTGAGCTGAAACCTTCTCTGTTCCAGTTTGTTTCCATTGCTCCTTAGCTGTGCACCACCCAAAGGAGCTTGGCCCCCTCCCCTTGCCCCCCACCCCTCAGCTATTGATAGACATTGATCAGCTCCCCTCTCAGCCTTCTCCTCTCCAGACTAAACAGCCCTAGGGCTCTCAGTCTCTCTCCACAGGGGAGATGCTCAAGTTCCCTAAGCATCCTCCTGGTTCTCTGTCCAGCAGGAGTCACCCACCCTGGAGATGTGGACATGGCACTCAGGGAGATGGTTTTCTGGCCATGGTGGTGGCTTTAAGCTGATGGGACATGGCTGACTGGCCATGGTAGTGGATTTAAGCTGATGAGACATGGTTGACTGGCCATGGGGGTGGCTTTAAGCTGATGGGACATGGTTTTCTGGCCATGGTGGTGGCTTTAAGATGATGGGACATGGTTTTCTGGCCATGGTGGTGGCTTTCAGCTGATGGGACATGGTTGACTGGCCATGGGGGTGGCTTTAAGCTGATGGGACATGGTTGACTGGCCATGGGGGTGGCTTTAAGCTGATGGGACATGGTTTTCTGGCCATGGTGGTGGCTTTAAGATGATGGGACATGGTTGACTGGCCATGGTGGTGGCTTTGAGCTGATGGGACATGGTTGACTGGCCATGGTGGTGGCTTTGAGCTGATGGGACATGGTTTTCTGGCCATGGTGGTGGCTTTGAGCTGATGGGACATGGTTTTCTGGCCATGGTGGTGGCTTTCAGCTGATGGTTGGAGTTCAGTGATCCTGGAGGCCTTTTGCCACCAGAAGAATTCCCTGACTTGCTGCAGGGCTTTTTGCTCTCCACCCCAGCAGCCACCAGGAGATTGCCAGGCAAAGCACAACCCCAGAGCTGCCCAGGATGAACATTTCCTCCTATTGCCTGCTTAAACAATCCCTTTACTGCAGCTGCTGCTGGTAACTTTAACAAGGCACAGCTTTTACAGCTGATACCCTGGAGCCAGTGCCACGGGGTGGGGTGCTTTGGGGCCCTCTCCTTTTTTATGGCACACCAAGAAATCACAGCAGAACAGCTCTCACCCCAGCTTTACTTCCTCCATCAGAGGGCTAAATGGAATTTGGCAGATCAAATTACCTCTCACATGGGCTGCCTATAAAAAGATGCAGCTGTAAACATCCTGCTTGCAACCTCAGAACTGACAGGTAGTGTTGCAAGGAGGAGAAAAGCAAAAGAAGCTGCTAGAGGAAAGTGCCTAACTGCAGCACCTTGAGGTCCTGATGGGCAAGAAATGATCCATGGGGCAGTGCTGTGCCCTTGTAGCCAAGAAGGCCAAGGGGGTCCTAAGGGGCATCAAGAGGAGTGCAGCTAGCAGGTCAAGGGAGGTTCTCCTCTTCCTTCTACTCTGCCCTGCTGAGACCACCCCTGGAATACTGTGTCCAGTTCTGCACTTCCCAGTTGAAGAGAGACAGGGAACTGCTGGAGAGAGTCCAGTGGAGGCTGTGAAGATGCTGAGGGGCCTGGAGCATTTCTGTGAGGAAGAAATGCTGAGGGAGAGTTGTTAGCCATTGGGATGTGCTGCCCAGGGAGGTGGTGGAGTCCCCATCCCTGGAGGTGTTCAAGAGGGGATTGGATGTGGCACTTGGTGCCATGGTTTAGTCATGAGGTGTTGGGTGACAGGTTGGACTTGATGATCTTTGAGGACTCTTCCAAACTTGGTGAATCTGTGATCCTGTGTGAGATCTTAGCCTGGGGAAGAGCAGCCTGAGGGGGGATCTTCTTGGTCTAATATCTGAAGGGTGGATGCCAAGAAGAAAGGGCCAAGCTCTCTTCACTGGTGTGCTGTGGTAGGATAAGGAGCAAGGGACACAAACTGGAACCCAGGAAGCTCCACCTCAACATAAGGGAAACCTTATCCACAGGACAGTGCTGTGCCCTTGTAGCCAAGAAGGCCAAGGGATTCCTAAGGAGTATCAAGAGGCAGCAGGTCAAGGGAGGTTCTCCTTCCACTCTACTCTGCCCTGCTGAGACCACCCCTGGAATATTGTGTCCAGTTCTGCACTTCCCAGTTGAAGAGAGACAGGGAACTGCTGGAGAGAGTCCAGTGGAGGCTGTGAAGATGCTGAGGCCTGCAGTGACAGGATGAGGGGCAGTGGTTAGGAATCAGAGCAGGGGAGATTTAGATTGGATGTCAGGAACAGGTTCTGCACCATGAGGTTCTGCACCCTTTTGATAACGTTGTTTACAGATTCACAGCATCACCAAGGCTGGAAGAGACCTCAAGGATCATCCAGTAGCACTGCATGGGGTTGCTGTGGCCAATGTGCAGAACCTGGCACTTGGATGTGTTCAATCTCCTGCCCTTGGACTCTGCCATCTGCCCAGCCTGGCAAGGTCCCTCTGCAGAGCTCTCCACCCTCTGACAGATCAACTCCTGCCCCCAGCTTGCTGTCATCTGCAGATTTACTGCTGATGGACTCAATGCCCTCATCCAGATCATCAATAAAGACACTGAACAGGACTGGGCCCAACACTGATCCCTGGGGGTTCTCCACAGAGCTGCTTTCCAGCAGGTCACCCCTCCCCTGTTCCTCCCCATGGTGAACAACTCTGCACTTACCATGGCTGAACTTCAGGAGGTTCTCCCCTGCCCCACTCTCCAGCCTGTCCAGGTCTCACTGAATGACAGCACAGCCTGAGGGGGTGTCAGCCACCTGTCCCACTTTGGTATCATCCAAAACTTGCCAAGAGTAGACTCTGACTCTTCATGCAGGTCGATGACGAAGATGTGGACTGAGACCAGGACCAGCCCTGGGGAGCACTGTGAGCTACAGGCCTCCAACTGTGCTCCTATGACCTTACAGAGGTCTGCCAGGACCTGAAGGAGCCTACAAGAAAGAAAGGAAGTGATTTATTTGCAAGGGATTGCAGTCACAGGACAAGGGGGAGTGGATGGAAGCTGGAAGAGAGCAGACTTCAGCTGGAGATTAGGAAGAAATTCTTTACAGTGAGGGTGGTGAGAGCCTGGCACAGGTTGCCCAGGGAGGTGGTGGAAGCCTCCTGCCTGGAGGTGTTTGCAGCCAGGTTGGATGTGGCTGTGAGCAACCTGCTGCAGTGTGAGGTGTCCCTGGGCATGGCAGGGGGGTTGGGACTGGCTGAGCCTTGAGGTCCCTTCCAACACAAACCATTCTGTGAAGCTACAAATCTACAAGCCAGGCACTGCACCCCTGACCCCAGCCCTCCAAGCTCTGTCCTCCAGCCAGTGTTCAATCCAGCTCCCTGCCCACCTCCTCAGCTTACCTGTGGCAATATTCATTCCTCAGCACTAATTTAGCTTCCACTCTTTGCCCTCACAGGCATTTCTCTTGCTGGTCTCTAAGTGCTCCATCAAAAGCAGCCTGGCCAGCAGACCCAGCAAGGGGATTCTGCCCCTTGGCTCTGCTCCACTCAGACCTCACCTGGAGTACTGTGCCCAGCTCTGCAGCCCTGAACAAAGGAAGGACATGGAGCTGATGGAGTGGGTCCAGAGGAGGGCCATGAAAATGATCAGGGGGTTGGAGCAGCTCTGCTACAAGGACAGGCTGAGGGAGCTGGGGGTGTTCAGCCTGGAGAAGAGGAAGCTCCAGGGAGACCTAATAGCAGCCTGCCGGTACCTGAAGGGGGTTACAAGAAGGCTGCAGAGGGACTGTTTCCAAAGGCCTGCAGTGACAGAACAAGGGGCAATGGTTTGAAAACAGAGAAGGGAAGATTTAGATTGGATGTCAGGAACAGGTTCTGCACCATGAGGGTTGTGGAACACTACAACAGGTTGCCCAGGGAGGCAGTTGAGGCCTCGTCCCTGGAGATATTTACGCACAGGCTCAACAAGGCTCTGAACAACCTGATCTGGTGGAGGATGTCCCTGCTGACTGCAGGGGGGTTGGACTGGGGGACCTTGGGAGATCCCTTCCAACCCAATGATTCCTACCTTAGACCACTTCTGCTCCTCAGCTTACCCCCTAAACTCCTGTGCCCCAACTCATCATCCCCTGCCCCAGCCCTGCCTGTTGTACCAACAGGACAGATGGGCAGAGACCAACAGGATGGCATTCAACAAGTCCAAGTGCCAGGGGCTGCACTTTGGCCACAGCAACCCCAGGCAGTGCTACAGGCTGGGGTCAGAGTGGCTGAGAGCAGCCAGGCAGAAAGAGACCTGGGCGTACTGGTTGATGGTAGGCTGAACATGAGCCTGCAGTGTGCCCAGGTGGCCAAGAAGGCCAAGGGCATCCTGGCCTGCATCAGGAACAGTGTGGCCAGCAGGAGCAGGGAGGTCATTGTGCCCCTGGACTCAGCACTGGTTAGGCCACACCTTGAGTCCTGTGTCCAGTTCTGGGCCCCTCAGCTTAGGAAAGATGTTGAGCTGCTGGAAGGTGTCCAGAGAAGGGCAAGAAAGCTGGGGAGGGGTCTGGAGCACAGCCCTGTGAGGAGAGGCTGAGGGAGCTGGGGTTGCTTAGCCTGGAGAAGAGGAGGCTCAGGGGAGACCTTCTTGCTGTCTGCAACTCCCTGAAGGGAGGTTGTAGCCAGGAGGGGGTTGGTCTCTTCTGACAGGCAAGCAGCACAAGAACAAGAGGACACAGTCTCAAGCTGTGCCAGGGGAGGTTCAGGCTGGATGTTAGGAAGAAATTCTTCCCAGCAAGAGAGACTGGCCATTGGAATGTGCTGCCCAGGGAGGTGGTGGAGTCCCCATCCCTGGAGGTGTTCAGGAAGAGCCTGGCTGGGGTGCTTGGTGCCATGGTTTAGTTGATTAGATGGTGCTGGGTGATAGGTTGGACTGGATGATCTCTGAGGTCTTTTACAACCTGGTTAATTCTAGTCTACTTCTATTCTATTCTATTCTACTTCTATTCTATTCTATCCTACCCTAGTCTATTCTACTCTTCTCTTCTCTTCTCTTCTCTTCTCTTCTCTTCTCTTCTCTTCTCTTCTCTTCTCTTCTCTTCTCCTTCTATTCTATCCTAGCCCATTCTTTTCTAGTCTATTCTACTTCTGTTCTATTCTATTCTACTGCTGTTCTGTTCTATTCTACTGCTGTTCTGTTCTATTCTACTGCTATGCTATTCTATGCTATTCTCCTAGTGGCATCTGGGCAGTGCTGAGTTCATGGTTGGAGTCTGTGATCTTTAAGGTCTTTCTCCAGCCTAAACAGTTCTCCCATCCTCCTGCCTTCCTCAGTGGGGAAGATCTCTATCACTCCCCCAGGCTTGCACAGAAGAGAAGTGTCTAAGCCTTAATTCTTGAGGGGCAAAAAAAAACCAACCCAACCTGGAAAGCATCCTCTGGAGTGTGGTATGAACAAAGCAAGTGACTCTTTCTTCCCCCACCCCTCACCACCAGGCTGAGTACTTTCTACTTGGCTGCTGTGGATGATTAAGGGAAACAATTGCACTCTGACAACATGCATTGACATTTCTGAAATGAAAAAGAAATGAAGAGCAGATTCTGGGAGGCTTGCCATTAATGAGAATGGATTGCCCTGAACAAGAGCTGTTTCTTCTTGGAAGTCTGATTCCATTCATTCTTCCCCCCCGTTCCCCCCACACCTTTTGATAATGTCACTTAGAGAATCACAGCATCACCAAGGTTGGAAGAGACCTCAAGGATCATCAAGTCCAACCTGTCACCACAGACCTCATGACTAGACCATGGCACCAAGTGCCACATCCAATCCCCTCTTGAACACCTCCAGGGATGGGGACTCCACCACCTCCCTGGGCAGCACATTCCAATGGCTAACAACTCTCTCTGGGAAGAACTTTCTCCTCACCTCCAGCCTAAACCTCCCCTGGCACAGCTTGAGACTGTGTCCTCTTGTTCTGGGGCTGCTTGCCTGGCAGAAGAGACCAACCCCCACCTGCCTACAACCTCCCTTCAGGGAAGAAGGTCTCCCCTGAGCCTCCTCTTCTCCAGGCTAAGCAACCCCAGCTCCCTCAGCCTCTCCTCACAGGGCTGTGCTCCAGACCCCTCCCCAGCTTTCTTGCCCTTCTCTGGACACCTTCCAGCAGCTCAACATCTTTCCTAACCTGAGGGGCCCAGAACTGGACACAGGACTCAAGGTGTGGCCTGACCAGTGCTGAGTCCAGGGGCACAATGCCCTCCCTGCTCCTGCTGGCCACACTGTCCCTGATGCAGGCCAGGATGCCATTGGCCTTCTTGGCCGTCTGGGCACACTGCAGGCTCATGTTCAGCCTACCATCAACCAGCACCCCCAGGTCCCTCTCTGCCTGGCACCATTAGAAGGTGTCAGGGAACCCTTTAGAGGGAAGCCCTGTAGGAAACTGGGACTCCTCTTACTTTAAGCTTGGGAACCAGACCAAAGAATTAGGGCATCGTCTCGATTTTCATCAAAGCCAGCACGGGGAACTGCAGGGCTGTGCTCCTCTCAGTTCCCCTCCTTTAAACAGCTCCTTCTCCTCGGTGCAACATCCACAGGAGCGCTTTTCCTCGGGTAATTGTTGTTGTTTCCTCCCTCCCTGCAATCAGAAGGAAAAGCTGCTGAGAGGTGCAGGCAACAGACTGCTTAAAGAGGCTGTTGACAACTCCCAGGAAACTTCTTACATTTCCAAAGCACTCTGCCCACATTCCTCCTATTTTCTGTGCTCCTTAAGCTCCTCAATTTAGCAGACAAAGCCATTTGCATGAAAATAGCATCTTGAGCCTTCCTTACCCAAGGCTTACAATGCCCTCCTTAGTGAGAGGGGAGAGGGGGGGAGAGAGAAAAAAGCAAGCAAGCAAGAAGGAAGGCAAAGAAGCCACCACATAATTGTGGAATTACATGTTGAACACCTCAGGTAGCTGGAGGGGGGAGGAGGAGGAGGAGGAGGAGGAGGAGGAAGCAGCAAACTGATTGCAAACATTTTTCTTGCCTTTTACATCCCATCAAGTTCTCATTCTCCGGCTGCCACTCACGAGGGTACTCCTGGATCCATTAATCCCCTGTCATTATCGTCCTCCAAAGGCAAGGAGCACTTCCTATCACAGCAAAGACAAATTCATTTAGTGGTTTGCCTGTCTGGGTGGCTAAAAATACACAGAGAGGCTTCCTCTCTGGCCGGCAGGGAGAACGTTCTCTGCTGAGCTATTCTTGGACCTAACACACCCCCCCCAAGGAAAACATCCCAGAGAAATTAAGCACAGGAACACAATGAGAGGATTCCCTCTGAGGTCATGGAGGGAGGTGCTGCTCCCCCTCTGCTCTGCCCTGCTGAGACCTCACCTGCAATGCTGTGTCCAGTTCTGGGCTCCCCAGTTCAAGAGAGACAGAGACCTGCTGGAGAGAGCCCAACAGAGAGCCAGGAGGATGCTTAGGGGACTTGAGCATCTCCCCTGTGGAGAGAGACTGAGAGCCCTGGGGCTGCTTAGTCTGGAGAAGAGAAGGCTGAGAGGGGATCTGATCAATGTCTATCAATAGCTGAGGGGTGGGGGGCAAGGGGAGGGGGCCAAGCTCCTTTGGGTGGTGCACAGTGCTAAGCCAAGGAACAATGGAGACAAAGTGGAACAGAGGTTTCAGCTCAACATGAGGAGGAACTGCCAATGGCATCCTGGCCTGCATCAGGAACAGTGTGGCCAGCAGGAGCAGGGAGGGCATTCTGCCCCTGGACTCAGCATTAGTTAGGCCACATATTGAGTCCAGTTCTGGGCTCCTCAGGTTAGGAAAGATGTTGAGCTGCTGGAAGGTGTCCAGAGAAGGGCAAGAAAGCTGGGGAGGGGTCTGGAGCACAGCCCTGTGAGGAGAGGCTGAGGGAGCTGGGGTTGCTTAGCCTGGAGAAGAGGAGGCTCAGGGGAGACCTTCTTGCTGTCTGCAACTCCCTGAAGGGAGGTTGTAGCCAGGTGGGGGTTGGTCTCTTCTTCCAGGCAAGCAGCACCAGAACAAGAGGACACAGTCTCAAGCTGTGCCAGGGGAGGTTTAGGCTGGAGGTGAGGAAGAAGTTCTTCCCAGCAAGAGAGAGAGCTTGGCCATTGGAATGTGCTGCCCAGGGAGGTGGTGGAGTCCCCATCCCTGGAGGTGTTTAGGCAGAGCCTGGCTGGGGTGCTTGGTGCCATGGTTTAGTTGATCAGATGGTGTTGGGTGATAGGTTGGACTTGATGATCTGAAAGGTCTTTTGCAACCTGGTCTATGCTATGCTATGCTATGCTATTCTTTCCAGCGAGGGTGCCAGAGCCCTGGAGCAGGCTGCCCAGAGAGGCTGTGGAGTCTCCTTCCCTGGAGGCTTTCAAACCCCACCTGGATGCATTCCTGTGTGGACTGCCCTAGGTCATCCTGCTTTTAGCAGGGGGGTTGGACTTGACAATCTCTGGAGGTGGTGTCCCTCCTCAAATGTTCTGTGATTCCAGCTGTCAGCCACCATGCCTGCTAAAGCATGTCCCAGACTGCCATGTCCACACATTTCTTGAACACCTCCAGAGACAGTGAGGCCATCACCTCCCTGGGCAGCCTGTTCCAATGCCAGACCAAATGGCTGGAACCTGTGATGCATCTGACAGCTCAGCAGACTGCTAGCTGGGAGATGAAATCAGTTCCCAAATGAGATTCATGGCTTCACATAATGGTCAGGGCTGGAAGGAACCTCAAGGCTCAGCCAGTTCCAACCCCCCTGCCATGCCCAGGGACACCTCACACTCCAGCAGGTTGCTCACAGCCACATCCAGCCTGGCTGCAAACACCTCCAGGCAGGAGGCTTCCACCACCTCCCTGGGCAACCTGTGCCAGGCTCTCACCAACCTCACAGCAAACAATTTCTCCCTAATCTCCAGTCTAGATCTGCCCTCCCCAGACTTCAGTCCATTCCCTCTCATCCTATCACTCCAAGCCCTTGGCAAAGTCCCTCCCAAGCTTTCTTGTAGCTCCCTTCAGGTACTTGAAGGTCACTCTAAGGTCTGCCTGGAGCCTTCTCTTCTCCAGAGACTGAACCCTCTCAGCCGGTCCCCACAGTGGAGGTTCTCCAGCCCTCTGTCCAGCTTCTGGACCCACTCCATGTCCCTCCCTGTGCTGGGGGTGCCAGAACTGGAGCCAGGTCTCCAGGTAGGGTCTCAGCAGAGCAGAGGAGCAGAATCCCCTCCCTGTGCTGCTGCTCTCCCTGCTCTGGATGCAGCCCAGCACACAGCTGCCTGCTGGGCTGCCAGAGACCACTGCTGGCTCCTGGGGACTTTGTTACCAGCTGACACCCCCAGGGCCTTCTCCTCCAGACTGCTCTCCAGCCACTCCTCTCCCAGCCTGGATTTGTGCTTGGGTTTGCCCCACCCCAGCTCTTTGCCCTGGCCCTTGTTGGAACTTCATGAGATGATCTCCCACAAATCCAGCATCCTGTGAGCTCCAGCAAGGCTGTGATGCACAGAAGTGTTATGCAAGCAAAGAAAGAATCTCTTGGGCAGGCAGCAGCTCTCACACTTAAGGACACTGCACTTCCAGCTAGCATCTTAAATTGCAGCAGACAGTAAACAGGACACTTAGCATCTCCACATGCTCCAGAGAGGTAAAAAAACAACCCATAAGGCAAAGCAGGGTGTCTGGCAGGTCGTGTATTTGCTGCTGTTTCAACTGCAGTCTCAAAGAGCTGGCTGCCAATGCTGAACACTGGGATAGGCAAGGATGGCTCAGGGCTGGCAGCCAGCCTAGGCTCCAGTGCCAGTGCAGTGGTTGTGGACAAGAGACCATTGAATTGTCAGGGTTGGAAGGGACCTCAAGGCTCAGCCAGTTCCAACCCCCTGCCATGGCCAGGGACACCTCACACTGCAGCAGGTTGCTCACAGCCACATCCAGCCTGGCTGCAAACACCTCCAGCCAGGAGGCTTCCACCACCTCCCTGGGCAACCTGTGCCAGGCTCTCACCACCCTCATGGGCAACAACTTCTTCCTCACATCCAATCTCAATTTACCCACTTCTAGCTTTGCTCCATTCCCCCCAGTCCTATCACTCCCTGACAGCCTCTGAAGTCCCTCCCCAGCTTTCTTGTAGCCCCCTTCAGACACTGGAAGGCCACAAGAAGGTCTCCTCAGAGCCTTCTCTTCTTCAGACTGAGCAACCCCAACTCCTTCAGTCTGTCTCCATAGCAGAGCAGCTCCAGCCCTCTGCTCATCCTCCTGGCCCTTCTCTGGACACCTTCCAGCACCTGCAGATCCTTCCTGTGCTAGGGGCTCCAGACCTGGAGGCAGTACTCCAGGTGTGGTCTCAGCAGGGCAGAGCAGAGGGGCAGAATCCCCTCCCTTGCCCTGCTGGCCACACTTCTCCTGATGCAGCCCAGGCTCTGCTTGGCTTTCTGGGCTGCAAGTGCTCACTGCTGGCTCCTGTTGAGCTTCTCATCCCCCAGCATCCCCAAGGCCTTTTCTCCAGGGCTGCTCTCCAGCCAGTCCCTGCCCAGCCTCTATCCATGCTTGGGATTACCCTGACCCAAGCACCAATTCTCCCTGGACCCTTCTGAACTCACTTAATGAACTGCTCACACACACACACACATAAAGAATAAGAGGAGGCCACAAAGATGCTGCAAGGGCTGGAGGACAGGCTCAGAGAGTTGGGGTGGTTCAGCCTGGAGAAGAGAAGGCTTCAGGGAGACCTTCTGGTGGCCTTTCAGTACTTAAAGGAGCTGCTCAGAAAGCTGGGGCCAGACTTGCTAGCAGGGCCTGTTGTGACAGGGCAAGGGGTGATGGCTTACACTGAAAGGAGGAGATCTGAACTGGAGAGAAGGAAGACATCTCTCACTCTGAGAGAGGTGAGCCCCTGTGGTAGAAGCTCCAAACCTGGGAGCAACTTGCTCTAGCTGACTGTGTCCCAGCTCATTGCCAGGGGTTTGGACAAGATGACTTCTAGAGGTCTGTCCCAAGCCAAACTCTTCCCTGACTCCATGAAACAGAGGTGGCTGGAGCAAACATCTTTGGTCCTTCCCAGCCCCACCTGCTGACATCTGAAAGCAAAGGCCCTCTGGCCAAACCTGTACCACACAGCTGATCATACTGATGAATCACCCAGCTTCCTCAGGTACTTAGAACACCAGAACCAAAGGAGAAGCACCAGCTGTGTGCCTTAGGCAGCTCCAAACTCCAGCACAAACAACTGGAGTCATCTCCCTGTACTTGGCTGTGTCTCCATCAGTGGGTGGGTGAACAGGTTGCAGCTACTTAGGTGGTGTCAGAGCAGCAGGAGAGGGGAGGGGAGGCAAAGTGTGATTCAGTTTACCTACCTGCACTCACTCTGTCTCCCTTTTATCACCCACAAAGCAGAGGATGATGTTATCCAAAGTGCCTGTGACTCACAGAATGACAGTGCTGGGTGGCCACCTGAACACCAGGGCAGCCACCCCAGGTTTGAGGCTCCTCTGGAGACACCCTGCAGGCCATTTGGTAGCTCAGAGAGCTCTCAAGCACCTTCACACAGTGGCCTGCTCAGAGCAAGAGCCTCACACCCTCCTGCTTAGCCCTACCTGGGGGTGTTAGAGCCATTCACAGACACCAGCAAACCTGGGGGGCTTCACAAGAGCTTTGCCTCCTGAAGTCCTGACATGAGCTCCACATTTCTGCTTCAAAATGCCTGGCAGAGGAGACATTGCTGCCATAGAAACCTTGAACTCTCATGGGGAGGGGAGAGAAATCAACTATTGACTCACCTGAGCAGGTGACCTCATTCCTGTGCATAGAATCATAGAACCAATAAGGTTGGAAAAGACCTCAGAGATCATCAAGTCCAACCTGTGACCCAGCACCTCATGACTGCTAAACCATGGCACCAAGTGCCACATCCAATCCCCTCTGGAACACCTCCAGGGATGGGGACTCCACCACCTCCCTGGGCAGCACATTCCAATGGCCAATCACTCTTGCTGGGAAGAACTTCTTCCTCACCTCCAGCCTAAACTTCCCCTGGCACAGCTTGAGACTGTGTCCTCTTGTTCTGGTGCTGCTTGCCTGGAATGGAATAGAATGGAATGGAATAAACCAGGTTGGAAGAGACCTCAGAGATCATCAAGTCCAACCTATCACCCAACACCATCTAAGCAAGTAAACCTCTGAGTCTCCTCCTCTCCAGGCTAAGCAACCCCAGCTCCCTCAGCCTCTCCTCACAGGGCTGTGCTCCAGACCCCTCCCCAGCTTTCTTGCCCTTCTCTGGACACCTTCCAGCATCTCAACATCTTTCCTAACCCAAGGGGCCCAGAACTGGGCACAGGACTCAAGGTGTGGCCTAACCTGTGCTGAGTCCAGGGGCACAATGACCTCCCTGCTCCTGCTGGCCACACTGTTAGATTAGATTCTGTCTCATACCTTAGATTCTGTCTCATACATTAGATTCCCTCTCATACACTAGATTATCCCTGGAGGTGTTCAAGAGGGGATTGGATGTGGCACTTGGTGCCATGGTCTAGTTATGAGGTGTTGGGTGACAGGTTGGACTTGATGATCTTTGAGGTCTCTTCCAACCTTGGTGATTCTGTGATCTATGATCAGATTCCCTCTCACCCCTTAGACTCTCTCCCACACCTTAGACTCCCTCTCACCCCCTAGACTCTCTCCCACACCTTAGAGTCTCACACCTTAGCTTCTCTCTCACACCTTAGCTTCTCTCTCACACCTTAGCTTCTCTCTCACACCTTAGCTTCTCTCTCACACCTTAGACTCTCCCTCACACCCCTTAGACTCTCCCTCACCCCTTAGACTCTCTCCCACACCTTAGCTTCTCCCTCATAGTTTAGACTCTCTCTCATTCCTGCCTCACAAAGAATTATTTTGCAGGACCCTGGGTAATTAAAGCAATAAAGCAGGAGTGAAAGCCTGGCCTGGTGCCACCTTTTAAGCAGCACCACTGTGGCTGGGGTGTTGCATTAACAGCTGCTAGCCTGTTGCAGGGAGGGGGGTGAGGGGAGAGCAAGAGGAGAAGCAGCAAGAGCAGAAAGAGCAAGGGGGGAGCAGCTGATATTTTCCATCAACAGTGGAAATAACAGTGGAGTGCTTTCAGTGCTCAGCCTTCAGAGTGCCCATGCTCTTCACTAACACAGCTACCTGCCTGCCCCTTCTGCAGCCCTGCTAAATCAGCTGCATTTGTTCTAGGCAAAGCTTCTTTACCAAGCACTGCATCCAGCATGGCTCAGCACCCAGGGAGGAGGCCACTAAGGGCAAAGGAAAAATGGCTCAAGGGGGATGCTGGGAGAAGAAATGCCTCTTTAGGCTACAAATTGCTCACCACAGCAGCTCCTGGCCAAGCTAGGAGGGATCTGGAGGTGGTTTGGGTCATCTGCTTCTGCTCAGCTCAGGGTACTTCATACTTTGTCCCATTGAAGGCATCTTGGTGTCCTCAAAGGTCAAAAAGGGGGGGTGGGGATCACAGGCTCCTGGAGGGAGAAGTAGACAGCTCAAAAGGTGGTCTCAGTCAGGACACCCTAACCATCCTCCTCCCCTGAGCCTCCTCTTCTCCAGGCTAAGCAACCCCAGCTCCCTCAGCCTCTCCTCACAGGGCTGTGCTCCAGACCCCTCCCCAGCTTTCTTGCCCTTCTCTGGACACCTTCCAGCAGCTCAACATCTTTCCTAACCTGAGGAGCCCAGAACTGGACACAGGACTCAAGGGGTGGCCTAACCAGTGCTGAGTCCAGGGGCACAATGACCACCCTGCTCCTGCTGGCCACACTGTTCCTGATGCAGGCCAGGATGCCCTTGGCCTTCTTGGCTGCCTGGGCACACTGCAGGCTCATGTTCAGCCTACCATCAACCAGCACCCCCAGGTCCCTTTCTGCCTGGCTGCTCTCAGCCACTCTGACCCCAGCCTGTAGCACTGCCTGGGGTTGCTGTAGCCAAAGTGCAGCACCTGGCACTTGGATGTGTTCAATCTCCTGCCCTTGGACTCTGCCCATCTGCCCAGCCTGGCAAGGTCCCTCTGCAGAGCCTCTCTACCCTCCAGCAGATCAACTCCTGCCCCCAGCTTGGTCTCATCTGCAGATTTGCTGATGACTGACTCAATGCCCTCATCCAGATCATCAATGAAGATGTTAAAGAGCACAGGGCCCAGCACTGATCCCTGGGGCACACCACTGGTGCCTGGCTGCCAGCTGGCTGTGGCACCATTCACCACCACTCTCTGGGCTCAGCCTCCAGCCAGTTCCTAACCCAGCTCAGAGTGCTGCTGTCCCAGCCAGGGGCTGGCAGCTTGGCCAGCAGTTTGCTCACCTCTCCTGGTTATTTAAAGCTGAGTGAAGCTCCTGGAGCCTTTTAAATGCTCAGGGCTTCAGGTTTCATCAGTGGTTACTCTCACCTGTCATTATCTTCTGCTCTAGTCTCTGTGCCCTGATCCCTTTGATCCATTTACTGCAAGATCCACTTAACTGCAGTCCCCCGAGCCCTCAGTCTTTGATGCAACACCCGACCAGCCCTTCGCTGGAGCCTCTTCCCTTCTGCCAAAGAGCTCTCCAGCAGCAGCCTGATGTTCCAGCCAAACCCTTCTCCAAGGCCCCTTCACACACAGCAGAGCCTGCAAACTCTCTTTTCAATCAGTCCCCAGGTTCTCTTATGTGCAAGTAGCTCTTGTCCCCACAGCACCGTGGCCCTCCTGGGCTGGGGACAAAGCCTCTCCCTGCACCCAGAGTGGTGTTTATGAGCCAGGGTGCATTAACCTTTCCTCTCAGCAGCCTGCAGGTGGAGAACAATGTTGATCTAAAAAGCCACCCAAGGCTCTGATAGCCAGGTGAGAGCACACAGCGTGGCTTAAGGCTGGTGGAGCTGCCCCGGGGTGATTTGATGAGGGACATCATCATCACAGGAGAAGTGTTTGGAGTGTGCCTACAGAGCTCTTCAAAGCACCAGGCAGCAGCAGCAGCTCATTTTCTCTGTTCTGCCAGAGCCCCTGTGAACTTCTGGAGGCATGAATACCTGCCCCAGAGTCATTAAGGCTGGAGAAGACAGAGCTCTAAGATCACCGAGTCCAGCCCTTGACCTAACGCCACCATGGCCACTCAACCACGTCCTGAGGGGCCAGGGCTGTGCTTTTGTTGAGCACCTCCATGGGTAGCCTCACCCCTGGGGGGGTTTGCAGGTCAGGCTGGATGTGGCTGTGAGCAGCCTGCTCTGGTGTGAGGTTAATGTGCTGCCCAGGGAGGTGGTGGAGTCCCCATCCCTGCAGGCATTCAAGAGGGCACTGGGTGTGGCACTCAGTGCCATGGTTTAGTAGTCCTGAGGTGTTGGGTGACAGGTTGGACTGGATGATCCTTGAGGTCTCTTCCAAACTTGATGATCACAGTATCACAGTATCACAGTACAACTAAGGTTGGAAGAGACCTCGAGGATCATCAAGTCCAAGCTGTCACCACAGACCTCATGACTAAACCATGGCACCAAGTGCCCACATCCAATCCCCCCTTGAACACCTCCAGGGATGGGGACTCCACCACCTCCCTGGGCAGCACATTCCAATGGCTAACAACTCTCTCTGGGAAGAACTTTCTCCTCACCTCCAGCTGGGGAGGGACTTTTGAGGGTGTCAGGGAGTGATAGGACTGGGGGGGAATGGAGCAAAACTAGAAGTGGGTAGATTGAGATTGGCTGTGAGGAAGAAGTTGTTCCCCATGAGGGTGGTGAGAGCCTGGCACAGGTTGCCCAGGGAGGTGGTGGAAGCCTCCTGCCTGGAGGTGTTTGCAGCCAGGCTGGATGTGGCTGTGAGCAACCTGCTGCAGTGTGAGGTGTCCCCTGGCCATGGCAGGGGGGTTGGAGCTGGCTGGCCCTTGGGGTGGAGAAGGGTGACAAGGCTGTGATGATTATCCAAGGTTTCAAAACCCAGGAGGGATGGGGGGAGGCTAGAAAATGTCAGAGGCCTCGCTGCAGCCGTGCCACAGGCTGCCTTGTGGGCAAATTAACCCAGCTGGGAGAGTTCACTCAGGCTCATCAGGGTAATGAAATGTGATATCCACTGGAGAAGGCAGGAGCAGGGCCACGCTCCACTCTGCTGCAGCAGCCATGCCCTTCAGACAAAAGACTCCCTGGTGAAATGCAAAACATCTTGGGGATGGAGGGGGTTCAAACAGGAGCCAAGGTCAGCCAGCTCACAACCATCCCACCAGAGCCTTCCTCCTCCTCCTCTCGGTGCCCCACAGGCACAGGGCAGCCTGTACTGGGGGAGGGGGTGCTGGGAAGATCAGAGTCACAGAATGGTACAGGCTGGAAGGGACCTGCAGAGACCATCAAGCCCAACCCCCCTGCCAAAGCAGCATCACCCTAAGGGTAGTCAGCACAGGAATGCATCCAGGTGGGGTTTGAAAGCCTCCAGAGAAGGAGACTCCACAACCTCTCTGGGCAGCCTGCTCCAGGGCTCTGGCACCCTCACTGCAAAGAAGTTTCTCCTCATGGTGAGCTGAAACCTTCTCTGTTCCACTTTGTCTCCAAGCTCCTTGGCTTAGCACTGTGCACCACCCAAAGGAGCTGGGGAGAGGGGAGAGGGAATGGAATAGACCAGGTTGGAAGAGACCTTTGAGATCATCGAGTCCAACCTATCACCCAGCACCATCTAAGCAACTAAACCATGGCACCAAGCACCCATCCAGGCTCTTCCTAAACACCTCCAGGGATGGGGACTCCACCACCTCCCTGGGCAGCACATCCCAATGGCCAGTCTCTCTTGCTGGGAAGAACTTCTTCCTAACATCCAGCCTAAACCTCACCTGGCACAGCTTGAGACTGTGTCCTCTTGTTCTGGTGCTGCTTGCCTGGAAGAAGAGGACCAACCCCCACCTGGCTACAACCTCCCTTCAGGGAGTTGCAGACAGCAAGAAGGCCTCCCCTGAGCCTCCTCTTCTCCAGGCTAAGCAACCCCAGCTCCTTCAGCCTCTCCTCCCAGGGCTGTGCTCCAAACCCCTCCCCAGATATCAGCCCCAGAGAGAGGAGAAAACAGAGCTCACAGCTTCCACTTTGCTTTTGACACCTTCCCTCACAGAGGAAAAGCTGTGTGAAGCTGTTGGGGGAAGCAAACACATCCCACACTCCCCATGAGGGAGCCCTCCACAAGAGAATCCTCACTTGCTGGGCTTGGGCAGGGGAAAAGAAGGGAAACTCGTTTTGTGGTATCCTTTCTTTGGTGCTCTCTTGGCTGTCACTGATTTGAAGGAGGTGATACCCAAGGATGCAAACACTTTGTCCAGCCAAGGCTGGGCTGCTGTGACACAGTGCTGGCTTTCAGAGGGTCACAGAACTGCTTTGCTTGGAAAAGGTCTCCAAGATCCTGGAGTCCAATCATCATCCTAACACCCACCCTGGCCATTAAACCATGGCCACACTGCCATGGCCACACCTTGCTTCAACACCTCCAGGGAAAGGGACACCACCACCACCACCCCCCTGAGCAGCCTGTGCCAATCCCTGAGCACTCTTGCAGGAAAGAAATTGTTCCTAATCTCCAACCTAAACCTTCTCTGGTGCAGCCTGAGGCCAATCTCTCTCATTCTAGCACTTGATAGTAGGGAGATGGGACCAACATCTACCTCTCTCCAACCTCCTTTCAGGGCCCTGTGGAGAGCAATGAGGTCTCCCCTCAGCCTCCTCTCTCCAGACTACACAACCCCAGCTCCCTCAGCTGCTGCTCACCAGCCCCCGCTCTCCACACCCTTCCCCAGCTTCTAGTTTTGCTCCATCCCCCCAGTCCTATCACTCCCTGACACCCTCAAAAGTCCCTCCCCAGCTTTCTTGTAGCCCCCTTCAGATCCTGGAAGGGCACCAGAAGGTCTCCTGGGAGCCTTCTCCTCTCCAGACTGAACAGCCCCAGCTCCCTCAGTCTGTCTCCATAGGAGAGGAGCTGCAGCCCTCTGTTGTTGCTACTGGGAGGGTGCAGGAGATGCTGTTGAGGTCAGTCATGGAAGTGGAGCCCTCGTTGCTCCCCACAACTCCCTGAAAGGAGTTTGGAGTGAGGTGGAGGTTGGTCTGTGCTCAGTTTTGTGCCTCTCACTGCAAGAAGGACACTGAGGTGCTGCAGCATGGCCAGAGAAGGGCAACAAAGCTGGGGTAAGGGTGTGGAGAGCAGGGCTGGTGAGCAGCAGCTGAGGGAGCTGGGGTTGTGTAGTCTGGAGAGAGGAGGCTGAGGGGAGACCTCATTGCTCTCTACAACGACCTGAAAGGAGGTTGGAGTGAGGTAGAGGTTGGTCCCATCTCCCTATCACTCCCTGACACCCCTCAAAAGTCCCTCCCCAGCATTTTTGTAGCCCCCTGCAGATACTGGAAGGGCACAGGAAGGTCTCCTCAGAGCTTTCATCCTCTCTGCACTGAACAACCCCCAACTCTCTCAGTCTGTCCTCATAGCAGAGCAGCTCCAGCCCTCTGCTCATCCTCGTGGCCCTTCTCTGGACACCTTCCAGCCCCTCCAGATCCTTCCTGTAGTGTGTGCTTTAGGAAGGGCTTCTGGAGGCAGGGAGCAGCTCAGCTTTGGGCAGCTGCATCCATCGGAGCCTTCCCCTGGCCGGGTGCTAACAAGAGCTGAACGCCTCTTTCCCTTCCAGTTAGCGTTTGCCTCTGTCACAGGCTGCTGCTCCCTTCTCCCCACCTTTCCTGCTGTCTCCAGGACACGGCCACAGCGATTGTCAGCTCGCATTACCCTGCTCACCCGTCCGAGCCGCAGCCCTCTCCGCGGCGCTGCCCCACGCCAGCTGCTGCTGCGGAGCGCTCCGCACGGCTCCTACCCGACCGCGATGGAACAGCTCCACCGCGAGGGACACAGCTCCTCTGCAGGAGGACAGCTCCTTCCCTTCAGCACTTGGTCGTCTTTCTCGTCCCGGCTTGCACACCTCTGAATGTTAGACTTGGAGACAACCTGCGTTGGTGTGTTCTGGGGGCGGGGATGCAGTGAGTCCAGCAGGTCTAGGGAGAGCCTCCTTCTCCACCTCCTCCTCCTCTCTGCCCTGGTGAGACCACACCTGGAGTATTGTGTCCAGATTTGGGCTCCCCAGTTCAAGAGAGACAGAGACCTGCTGGAGAGAGCCCAACAGAGAGCCAGGAGGATGCTTAGGGGACTTGAGCATCTCCCCTGTGGAGAGAGACTGAGAGCCCTGGGGCTGTTTAGCCTGGAGAAGAGAAGGCTGAGAGGGGACCTTATAAATGTCTATAAATAGCTGAGGGGTGGGTTTCAGGGGGAAGGTGCCAGGCTCCTTTTGACACTGCCCAGTGATAGGACAAGGAACAACAGGTACAAGCTGGGACACAGGAGGTTCCACCTCAACTTGAGGAGAAACTTCTTTGCAGTGAGGGTGCCAGAGCCCTGGAGCAGGCTGCCCAGAGAGGTTGTGGAGTCTCCTCTGGAGGCTTTCAAACCCCACCTGGATGCATCCCTGGAATCACAGAACTGTCAGGGTTGGAAGGGACCTCAAGGCTCAGCCAGCTCCAACCCCCCTGCCATGGCCAGGGACACCTCACACTGCAGCAAGTTGCTCACAGCCACATCCAGCCTGGCTGCAAACACCTCCAGGCAGGAGGCTTCCACCACCTCCCTGGGCAACCTGTGCCAGTCTCTCACCACCCTCATGGGGAACAACTTCTTCCTAACAGCCAATCTCAATCTACCCACTTCTAGTTTTGCTCCATCCCCCCAGGAAGGAGAGAGGAGAGAGGAGAGAGGAGAGAGGAGAGAGGAGAGAGGAGAGAGGAGAGAGGAGAGAGGAGAGAGGAGAGAGGAGAGAGAGAGAGAGGAGAGAGGAGAGAGGAGAGAGGAGAGAGGAGAGAGGAGAGAGGAGAGAGGAGAGAGGAGAGAGGAGAGAGGAGAGAGGAGAGAGGAGAGAGGAGAGAGGAGAGAGGAGAGAGGAGAGAGGAGAGAGGAGAGAGGAGAGAGGAGAGAGGAGAGAGGAGAGAGGAGAGAGGAGAGAGGAGAGAGGAGAGAGGAGAGAGATCATCAAGTCCAACCTATCACCCAACACCACCTGATCAACTAAACCATGGCACCAAGCAGCCCATCCAGGCTCTTCCTAAACACCTCCAGGGATGGGGACTCCAGGAAGGTCTACAAGAGAGTACAGGCTGACTTACCAGTGCCATTCAGTCACTTGTAGCATGGGATTTGTTCATCATCTTCTCCTGCAAATGGAAATAGTCCTTTGAGGACATGAGGAAGCAGCAATGTGTCCTCATGGCCAAGAAGGCCAGCAGGATCCTGGGGTGCATTCAGGAGAGTGTGGCCAAGAGGACAAGAGAGGTTCTCCTCCCCTTCTGCCCTGTCCTAGTGAGGCCACTTATGGAGTGCTGGGTGTAGTTCTGAGCTCCCCAATTCAAGGGGGACAGGAAACTGATGGAGGGAGTCTAGAGGAGGCTACAAGGATGCTGAGGGGCCTGGAGCATCTCTGTGAGGAGGGAAGGCTGAGAGCCCTGGGGCTGTTGAGGCTGGAGAAGAGCAGCCCCAGAGGGGACCTGAGCAATGCTTTTCAACAGCTGAATGGCAGGTGTCAGGAGGATGGGGTCAGACTCTTGTCAGTGGTGCCCAGGGACAGCACAAGAGGCAGTGGGCACAAACTGAAACCCAGGAGGTGCCATCTGAACAGAAGGAGACAATTCTGTGCTGTGAGGGTGCTGGAGCCCTGAAGCAGGCTGCCCAGAGAGGTTGTGGAGTCTCCTTCTCTGCAGAGATTCCACCCCCCCCCGGCCCCTGTGCTCCTGGGGCAAGCTGCTGTGGGTGCTGCTACTTTAGCAGGGGATTGGACTGGATGATCTCCAGAGGTCCCTTCCAACCCACCCCATGCTGGGATTCTGTGATTCTACCACCTCCTGCAGCCCCAGAAAGGAGAGCTCTAAAGAGCATGGCACTTACTGCAGCAGGGAAACCTTCCCCTGGCCTCTAACCACTTCCAGAGCCTGTCTTCCAAAGCCTTCTCTTTGTGCTGGATCTCCCTTCCTGCTCTCCAGAGGGCTCCAGACAATGTGCCAGCTCCCACAGATGCATCCAGCACACTCCTCTCACCCCATGGCAAAGGACAGGACAAGCCAGGCCAGACTGAGACCAGCTGGAAGCCTTCCTCCTGCAGCAGAGATGAGCAGAGGGCACCCTGAGACACTTAGATGAACAAAAGATGTGGCTGTGGAAAAGGACTTGGGGGATGCTGGTGGATGAGAAGCTGAGCATGAGCAGGCAGTGTGAGCTTGCAGCACAGGAGGCAAATCACAGCCTGGGCTGCATCCAAAGCAGCAGACCCAGAGAGGTGAGTCTGCCACTTGAGTCTGCTCCACTGGGACCTCACCTGGAGCAGTGTGTCCAGGTCTGGAGCCCTCAATATATGGAAGGACAAGGATCTGATGGAGAGGGTCCAGAGGAGGGCCACAAGGATGATCAGGGGGTTGGAGCAGCTCTGTAATGAGGATGAGCTGGGGGTGTTCAGCCTGGAGAAGAGGAGGCTCCAGGGAGACCTAATAGCAGCCTGCCAGCACCTGAAGGTGGACTGGAGGAAGGATGGAGAGAGACTGTGTGCAAAGGCCTGCAGGGACAGGACGAGGGGCAATGGCTTCAAACCAGAGAAGGGCAGATCTAGATTGGATGTCAGGCAGAAGTTCTCTACTCTGAGGGTGGTGAAACACTGGAACAGGTTGCCCAGGGAGGTGGCTGAGGCCCCATCCCTGGAGATATTGAAGGTGAGGCTGGATGAGCCCCTGAGGAATTTGATCTCATTGGGGATGTCCCTGCTGGCTGCGGGGAGGGCAGAATGGATGACCTCTGGGGGTCCCTTCTGGCCTGGCCCATTCTCTGCTTAATTGGACGCTGCTGTCCCCTCCCCCTGGCATGGAGGGGACTTAGCCAAGGCTGGGCTGGCTTGCAGAGTTCAGCTCTCTTCCTGCCTGCCTTCCAGGGCAGGGGAAATTTGCAGCATAATTACCATGAAATATTTGTTGGCTGCCTGCGGAAACAGCGATGGAGGGGGAATAGAAAGCAGGTTATGAAGGCAGGCTTCCAGGTGGGGATTTACTGCCCTCCAACACCTCTCTCACAGAGCCTGCATGGAGAGGAAGAAGGCAGGCATGAAAGAGCCATTTTGGGGGTACTGCTGCAGGAAGAGGGGAGGCAAGTGGAACAAGTTAAAATGCAGTGTGCTGGGAGACAGACTGTCACTCGACTTGGAATACACAAGGAGCTCACTCACAGCTGCAAAGGGATCACTGAAGTCCAGGTTGCTTTTAACCTTCCCTGGAAAGGGCTCCTTGAAGTCCAGGTTGGTTTTACCCTTCCCTGGAAAGGGCTCATTGAAATCCAGGTTGGTTTTAACCTTCCCTGGAAAGGGCTCCTTGAAATCCAGATTGCTTTTAACCTTCCCTGCAAAGGGCTCCTTGAAATCCAGGTTGGTTTTAACCTTCCCAGGAAAGGGCTCCTTGAAGTCCAGGTTGCTTTTAACCTTCCCTGGAAAGGGCTCCTTGAAATCCAGGTTGGTTTTAACCTTCCCAGGAAAGGGCTCCTTGAAGTCCAGGTTGCTTTTAACCTTCCCTGGAAAGGGCTCCTTGAAGTCCAGGTTGGTTTTACCCTTCCCTGGAAAGGGCTCCTTGAAATCCAGGTTGCTTTTAACCTTCCCTGCAAAGGGCTCCTTGAAATCCAGGTTGCTTTTAACCTTCCCTGCAAAGGGCTCCTTGAAATCCAGGTTGCTTTTAACCTTCCCTGGAAAGGGCTCACTGAAGTCCAGGTTGCTTTTAACCTTCCCAGGAAAGGGCTCACTGAAGTCCAGGTTGCTTTTAACCTTCCCTGGAAAGGGCTCCTTGAAATCCAGGTTGGTTTTAACCTTTCCTGGAAAGGGCTGAATCATAGAATTGTCAGGGCTGGAAGGGACCTCAAGGATCAGCCAGTTCCAACACCCCTGCCATGGCCAGGGACACCTCACACTGCAGCAGGTTGCTCACAGCCACAGCCAGCCTGGCTGCAAACACCTCCAGGCAGGAGGCTTCCACCACCTCCCTGGGCAACCTGTGCCAGGCTCTCACCACCCTTCCTAACATCTTCCTAACATCCAATCTCAATCTACCCACTTCTAGTTTTGCTCCATTCCCCCCAGTCCTATCACTCCCTGACACCCTCAAAAGTCCCTCCCCAGCTTTCTTGTAGCCCCCTTTAGATCCTGCAAGGCCACAAGAAGGTCTCCTTGGAGCCTTCTCTCCTCCAGACTGAACAGCCCCAACTCCCTCAGTCTGTCTCCTTAGCAGAGCAGCTCCAGCCCTCTGCTCATCCTCATGGCCCTTCTCTGGACACCTTCCAGCACCTCCAGATCCTTCTTGTACCAGGGGCTCTAGAACTGGATGCAGCACTCCAGGTGGGGTCTCAGCAGAGCAATGTTCCCAAAAGCACAACAAAGCCTTGAGCCCAGGTTTCAAGGTGAGGTCACACAACCTGGAGCTGACTCTCCACAGTGAAAAAGGAGGAGTTGCATTCCATGAAGCACTTCAGTCTTTAGGTTGTCACTCAGCTTACTCAATCCCAGACTCCTTGCTCCTGGTTGCAGACAGTGTTTGGTCCAGCTGGGGCCATGGGCAGTCCCTCCTGGAGCAGTTCAAGGCACCTAGCAGCTGAACCATCCCTTCAGATTCGTTCAGGCCACTGCTCTTGACCACAGGATAAGAGAAGGTGCTTCAGTTTCAGGGTCTGTGCTGCTCTGGGCTCAAGGCCAGCTCTCAGGGCTGCAATATCCTCCTGCAACTCCACTTGCTGATGCAGGCACAAGCTGCCTCACTTCTCTTAATTACTGCTTGTTCCCCAAATGAAGATCACTTCATTAGGCTGCAGCTTCACATTTTCTTCCTTCATTCCTCCCCAGCCTCATTTCCTTTGAGAAGCTCCCAGAACTTGACTCCCTGGTCTAACTTTAACATGGAAAAAACACACACACCCCCCCAAAAAAATACCACAGTGTGCCTGTCTCTCTGAATCCAAGCATTTGCATGTGCAGCTCTGAACCCTCAGTACAAAGCAGATGTTGTCCCAGCAGCACAGAAGCTGAGGTGGCAGAGGCAAAAAGCCAGAAGCAAACCCAACGAGGTTGAGCATTCAGAGCCAGCTTCTCCTTGGTGATAAGAGTGAGAGGAAAGAGCCTGAAACTCTGTGCCAGGGGAGGTTCAGATGGGGTGCTAGGGAAAATTTCTTCACAGGAAGGGTTTTCAGGTGCTGGCACAGGCTGCCAGGATGGTGGTGGAGTCACCAGCCCTGGAGGTGTTCAAGAGGGGATTGGATGTGGCACTTGGTGCCATGGTTTACTCATGAGGTCTGTGGTCACAGGTTGGACTTGATGATCTTTGAGGTCTCTTCCAACCTTGGTGATACTGTGATACTGAGCTGAGGCCCCAGCAGGGCAGAGTAGAGAGGGAGGAGAACCTCCCTCAACCTGCTGGCCACATCCTTCTGGATGCACCCCCAGGAACCCCCCTGTGGTGATAGGTTGGACTCGATGATCCTCGAGGTCTCTTCCGACCTTAGTGACACTGTGATACTGTGATCCCATTAGCCTGAGTTTGGAAGTAAGCTGAGAATGTCTCTCAGGTCACCAAAGCCAGGAAGTGGAGGCAAGTTGGACTTGCTGATCTTTGAGGTCTCTTCCAACCTTATTGATTCTCTGATGACGTTTCTCCTCAGCACAAGGAGAAACCTCTTCGGTGTGAGGCTGCTGGAGCCCTGGAGCAGGCTGCCCAGAGAGGGGTTCCACAGTCTCACAGTATCACTAAGGTTGGAGGAGACCTCAGAGATCATCGAGTCCAACCTGTCACCACAGACCTCATGACTAGACCATGGCACCAAGTGCCACATCCAATCCCCTCTTGAACACCTCCAGGGATGGGGACTCCACCACCTCCCTGGGCAGCACATTCCAATGACGAACGACTCTCTCAGTGAAGAACTTTCTCCTCACCTCGAGTCTAAACCTCCCCTGGCACAGCTTGAGACTGTGTCCTCTTGTTCTGCTGCTTGCCTGGGAGAAGAGACCAACCCCCACCTGGCTGCAAGCTCCCTTCAGGGAGTTGCAGACAGCAATGAGGTCTCCCCTGAGCCTCCTCTTCTCCAGGCTAAGCAACCCCAGCTCCCTCAGCCTCTCCTCACAGGGCTGTGCTCCAGACCCCTCCCCAGCTTTCTTGCCCTTCTCTGGACACCTTCCAGCAGCTCAACATCTTTCCTAACCTGAGGAGTCCAGAACTGGACACAGGACTCAAGGTGTGGCCTAAGCAGTGCTGAGTCCAGGGGCACAATGACCTCCCTGCTCCTGCTGGCCACACTGTTCCTGATGCAGGCCAGGATGCCATTGGCCTTCTTGGCCACCTGGGCACACTGCAGGCTCATGTTCAGCCTACTCTCGACCAGCATCCCCAGGTCCCTCTCTGCCTGGCTACTCACAGCCACTCTGACCCCAGCCTGTAGCACTGCCTGGGGTTGTTGTGGCCAATGTGCAGCACCTGGCACTTGGATGTGGTCAATCTCCTGCCCTTGGCCTCTGCCCATCTGTCCAGCCTGTCCAGGTCCCTCTGCAGAGCCTCTCTATCCTCCAGCAGATCAACTCCTGCCCCCAGCTTGGTGTCGTCAGCAAATTTACTGCTGATGGACTCAATGCCCTCATCCAGATCATCAATAAAGATGTTAAAAGATGTTTTCCTGGAAGGGATGAGAGCAGCCAGCTCTGTGTGCTCAACCTTGCTCTCCCCAGGGGGGAGAGGGCATCTCTGGCCTGGCCCATCTGCAGGGCTGTTTCCTGAGCCGCCGGTGGAAGGTGGCAGACGTTCCAGGGAGTTGGGGAAGTGGTGTCATCTCCTTCCTGCCAGCTGACCCTGCCCTGAGGTATCTCTTCCTTTGGTCAAATTAACCTAAAGAACTAACCAGGCTCAGGGAGACTCCCTGAGGTGGTGAGATTTGCCACCCCTTCCTCTTGGATGTATCGAAGTTCTCCACACCGTGAGGCATCAAATTGCTTTGGTCAGAAGAGACCTTTATGAGCATAGAACTGTCAGGGTTGGAAGGGACCTCAAGGCTCAGCCAGTTCCAACCCCCCTGCCATGGCCAGGGACACCTCACACTGCAGCAGGTTGCTCACAGCCACATCCAGCCTGGCTGCAAACACCTCCAGGCAAGCCCAGCCCTTAACCCAGCGCTGCTAAGCTACCACTGCACAATGTCCCTAAGTGTTTTGAACACTTTCAGGGATGAGGACTCCAACACTGCCCTGGGCAGCCTGATCCAGGGCTTAACCACTCTTCCAGGGCAGAAATTTTTCCCAGTATCCAACCTAAACCTTCCTGGTGCAACCTGAAGCCATTCCCTCTCCTCCTCTCACTTGTTCCTAGGCAGAGCAGAGCAACACTCACCTGGGTACAACCACCTTACAGTGAGTTGTAGGGAGGGAGAAGGTCTGCCCTCAGCCTCCTTTTACCTCCAGGCTGAACACCCCCAGCTCCTCCTCACCAGCCCTGTTCTCCAAACCCTTCACCAGCTTCCTTGCCCTTCTCTGGAACTGCTCCAGCACCTCCATGTCCTTCTTGGAGTAAGGAGGCCAAAACTGAACCCAGCACTCAAGCTGTGGCCTCACCATCGCTGAGCACAGGGAGACAATCACTGCCCTGCTCCTGCTGGCCACTCCACTGCTGATCCAGGCCAGGACAATGGTGGCCTCTTGGCCAGCTGGGTGCTCAACCAGCACCCCCCAGGTCTTTTTCCACCAGGCAGCTCTCCAGCCACTCTGCCCCAAGCCTGGAGCACTGCATCCCACCACAAAGGGTGGGGATGGGAAGGAGGAACAATATCAGCAAGGTCATTTTCTCTGGGCTGAGGCAGGGAGCAGGGAGGGGAAGCTGCCCTTTTGCTGTCACTTTTGGCTCCTGTTCCTGACGTTGAAACCCCAAGCTAATGAAGATAGATGGGTTGAGCCCTGCTCTGGGGGGCTGGATACTAATGGAAATTACTTAATGGTCAAAAGCTGTCACGGGGAGCACTGATTAATTAGCAGAATTAGGAGGAGAGTGACTCCACCAGCACGTCAGCTCCTAATAATAGAGCCCGAGGCAGCCGGGGAGCAGAGCCAGAGCCGGGAGCCAGCTCACCTTCACTGCGAGCAGCAAAGGCAAAAGCTCCTCCAGAGGGCTGCTCCCCACCTCCTGCGAGGAAGGGAAGTGTCCTCCACATGTTGAGGAGCCACAGGGCCAGCTTGTGGTGCAGAAGAGTGCCTTGGAGGGGGCTCCTCTCTGCTGCAGACTGATGATGAAGAAGGTCAGCGGAGAGGAGCAGTGCCCTGGAGGGGGCTCCTCTCTGCCAGCCCCAGAGCAGGGCTGAACCCATCTATCTTCATTAGCTTTGAGTTTCAACGTCATGAACAGGAGCCAAAAGTGACAGCAAAAGGGCACTGCTCCTCAGAGCACCCAGCTGCTGACCTTCATCCCCAACCTGCAGCCCTGCTCTGGGGCTGGCAGAGAGGAGCCCCCTCCAGGGCACTGCTCCACAGAGCACCCAGCTGCTGAGTTTCTCCATCCCCAACCTGCAGCTATGCTCTGGAGCTGGCAGAGAGGATTCCCCTCCAGTGCACTGCTCCACAGAGCACCCAGCTGCTGAGCTTCTCCATCCCCAACCTGCAGCCCTGCTCTTGGGCTGGCAGAGAGGATTCCCCTCCAGGGCACTGCTCCACAGAGCACCCAGCTGCTGAGCTTCTCCATTCCTAACCTGCAGCCTTGCTCTGTGGAGCAGTGCCCTGGAGGAGGCTCCTCTCTACCAGCTCCAGAGCAGGGCTGCAGGTTGGGGATGGAGAAGCTCAGCAGCTGGGTGCTCTGTGGAGCAGTGCCCTGGAGGGACAAAGGGGACCTTGAACCCTTTTAGGCCTGCCCAAGAGACCTCAGCACAACCTCCCTACATTTTCTGCCTCTTACCTTCCAAACTCAACACTGAGAACTGGGTCTTCAACACTACTGAGGTCTTGATTTCTCCTTGCTTCATTTTCCTGCCTGTGCCAATAAAAGTTGCTCCTCATCCACTTCAAGCATAGCCTGCTCCAACAGGGAACCTCTCTTCCCTGTGTGTCTACAGGGCCCTGGAGGGCTCTGGGGGGGGTGACAAAAACAATAGTAACAACAAGAAGCTGGTTCTGAGGCTTCTACACCACTGGAAAGCAAACCAAGAAGAGAGAGGAGGGCTGGGAGGTGGGAGAGGAGGGCTGGGAGGTGGGAGAGGAGGGCTGGGAGGTGGGAGAGGAGGGCTGGGAGGTGGGAGAGGAGGGCTGGGAGGTGGGAGAGGAGGGCTGGGAGGTGGGAGAGGAGGGCTGGGAGGTGGGAGGGGAGGGCTGGGAGGTGGGAGAGGAGGGCTGCACTTAGGAGAAGCTTTCCAGGTGGCTGAAGCAGTTCAGACAGTGGTGATGATGATGAAACAGCTCTACCATACACACATACATTTGTCAGAGCACAAAGGGACACAGCTGGGAGACACTGCCAGCTCTGCAGAGTAGGACTGAAGAGAAAAGAGCACCCTCTGGGTGGAAGGCTTTGGAGTAGAAGTGGGGCAGCCAAGCTGGCAAGAAGCAAGCATCATTTCTGGTGCCTTGACCACCCCCAGGAATGCCTGGAGCCACAAGTGACCTTCCTGCAGCAGCAGAAAGCAAGAGGGCTCAATGCCTCCTGTTGCCATGGCAGGCTTGACAGGCTGCCTGCAGGCAGTTAGGAAAGCAACAGCAGGTGCTTTTGTCCAAGAAGGACATGGACCTGATGGAGCAGCTCCAGAGAGGAGACATGAAGATGATCAGAAGGCTGGAGTATGTCTGCTGTGAGGACACTCTGAGGGTGCTGGCTGCCAGTAAGCTGAACATGAGCCAGCAGTGTGCCCAGGTGGCCAAGAAGGCCAAGGGCATCCTGGCCTGCATCAGGAACAGTGTGGCCAGCAGGAGCAAGGAGGTCATTGTGCCCCTGGACTCAGCACTGGTTAGGCCACACCTTGAGTCCTGTGTCCAGTTCTGGGCCCCTCAGGTTAGGAAAGATGTTGAGCTGCTGGAAGGTGTCCAGAGAAGGGCAAGAAAGCTGGGGAGGGATCTGGAGCACAGCCCTGTGAGGAGAGGCTGAGGGAGCTGGGGTTGCTTAGCCTGGAGAAGAGGAGGCTCAGGGCAGACTTTATTGCTGTCTCCAACTCCCTGCAGGGAGGTTGTAGCCAGGTGGGGGTTGGTCTCTTCTCCCAGGCAAGCAGCACCAGAACAAGAGGACACAGTCTCAAGCTGTGCCAGGGGAGGTTTAGGCTGGAGGTGAGGAGAAAGTTCTTCCCAGGGAGAGTTGTTAGCCACTGGAATGTGCTGCCCAGGTTGATGGTGGAGTTCCCATCCCTGGAGGTGTTCCAGAGGGGATTGGATGTGGCACTTGGTGCCGTGGTTTAGCCATGAGGTCTGTGGTCACAGGTTGGACTTGATGATCTTTGAGGTCTCTTCCAACCTTATTGATTTGTTGATTCTAGAGATCACATGGGGGAGGGGCTGTACAAGAGGTGTATGGCACACTACAGCAAAGAAAAATGTCACAAGGGGTTGCTCCAGGGGTAAAGAAAGCCACGAGGGGGCTGAAATTCTGTCTGCCACCTGTGTCAGAGGGGTTGCCAGGGCGGGGAAAACTCCCCAGCACACGGGTGGGCTTAGCAGACAGCCAGCCCCAAGGCACCAGCACAAACCCAGCAGTCCTGGAGAGCAACTGCACCCCAGGGGAGCAGCATCCACAGGGAGACAGTTCCCTTAGCAACTGGAGAAAACAGCTGCAAAAGGCTCAGCCCTGCTGTGCTGTGCCCACTGCCCCCACACCAGCCTGCCTCTGGCCTCAGCACTGCTCTGCTGTGCCCACTGCCCCCACACCAGCCTGCCTCTGGCCTCAGCACTGCTGTGCTGTGCCCACTGCCCCCACACCAGCCTGCCTCTGGCCTCAGCACTGCTGTGCTGTGCCCACTGCCCCCACACCAGCCTGCCTCTGCCCTCAGCCCTGCTGTGCTGTGCCCACTGCCCCCACAGCTCCTGATTGTCACCGTGCAGAGCCCCTAGGGCTGGGAGGACTCAGCCCGCAGGACTGCCACCCTCAGCACACTTGGGGCCAGCGGGACAGCACTTTACTAACTGTCCTTTCCCATCCTGTTCTTTGAGCAGGTGGTGGGGAAAAAAAAGGTGAGAATTCCGGGGGGGAAGGGTAGGGGAGTTGGGGGGGGGGGCGCTCAGGTGGGGGATACAGATCACTGCTGCCGCCTGGAGGGCTTCCCAGAGCCGCTGGTTTCGCATTTCCCCAAGCCTCGGGACCGCGCAGGGAGCCCGGAGGGACCCCGCAGGGACAGCGGCAGGGACCCCGCAAGTAGCCGAGAGCGGCGTCCGCCGGCGGGCAGCGCTGGGCAGGGCAGCGCTGGGCAGGGCAGCGCGGGGTGGACCCAGCCCCCTCGCCACGCCTCCCATCGCCCCGGACCAAGCACCGGCTCCAGCGGGCTCCGGGGCCGTTCCGGTGCCCAGCAGGCAGCAGCCGGGATCGGGAAGGGAGGAGGAAGCAGGAGGCCACGCAGAGCCAGCGGCCATGGTAAGCGGGTGCTGGGCAAGCCGGCCAGCGCCTTGCGAAGCAGAGGGCAGGGAAGCAGCTCCGGCCTGTGGGGAGAGGCAGGAGGGAAGCGGGGGGAAAGGAGCCGAGCTGGGCGCTGTGGTTAATGAGTAACGCCGGGAGGGAGAGCTCCGCCGGCCGCTGCCCGCAGCCAGCGCTCGCCATGCTCAGCTCCTCGGCCACGGGGGCCAGCAGCCGGGCTGCGCTGTCAGCCTGATCCCCCCCGACCAAACTGGGTGACAGAGCCCTGGAGCAGGCTGCCCAGGGGGCTTGCGGAGGTTCCCTCTCTGGATGTACTCCAAACCCACCTGGATGTGTTCCTGTGTGAGCTGCTCTGGGTGACCCTGCTCTGGCAGGGGGTTGGACTGGGTGAGCTCTCGAGGTCCCTTCCAGCCCCTAACACTCTGTGGTTCTGGGAGATTCTGCACCCCCACGAGTGGGCCACCCACCCTGGACGCCAGGTTTTTGATTGGCCGTGGCAGAGGGACAGGAGCAGGCAGCCCGTGGGGCCTCCTGGCACGCCTGATGCCAGCCCTGCCCGCAGGTCCTGCTCACGCCAGGGCTGCCTGCTGTACCTGCTCCTAGGGGGCAAAGCCATCCACGCGTTCATGGTGCTTTGAGGCTTGGCTCCTCCCCAGAAAGGCCAAAGCGCTCCCAGTCCCCCAGGCTGGCTCCTGTCCCTCCGTTGCACAATGCTTCTCCCTTGGCTTCCTGCTGGGGGAGGGAAGGAAGGAAAGGAAAGAAAGAGAGGGGGAAGGAAGGAAAGGAAAGAAAGAGAGGGGGAAGGAAGGAAAGGAAAGAAAGAGAGGGGGAAGGAAGGAAAGGAAAGAAAGAGAGGGGGAAGGAAGGAAAGGAAAGAAAGAGAGGGGGAAGGAAGGAAAGGAAAGAAAGAGAGGGGGAAGGAAGGAAAGGAAAGAAAGAGAGGGGGAAGGAAGGAAAGGAAAGAAAGAGAGGGGGAAGGAAGGAAAGGAAAGAAAGAGAGGGGGAAGGAAGGAAAGAAAAGAAAGAACAAGGGTTAAAAATAGAATCCCCAAGCATGTCCAGCAAAGGAAAACAAAGTAATTCAATTTGCCTAATGAGAAGAGTGTGTGTGTGTGTGTGTGTGTGTGTGTGTGTTACAGGAGCTGAGTGCACAGGACAAGCATGAACAGAGCCAGCAGGCTGGGGTGAAGGAGGGAAGGGGTCAGGAGCACAGGAGCAAGGGGGAGGCTGTAGAGGTTGCTTCAGGCAAAGGGTTCCCCATCAGAAGTCACAGCCAGAGGCGATGGTTTGTGTGTGGTCTGCTCGGCCAGACCTCATCCTGCTGGTGCTGGGCTCTCAGAGAGGAGCTGGGCCTGGAAAATGCCCTCTGGGCCCTTTCTTCCCACACAGTCTGGATGCAGAGAAGGCTTCAGAGAACAATGAAGCCTCCCAAGCAGCCTGGTTCCCTGCTCTGTTCCAGCCAAAAAGAGCTGGAACCCAGCCCCCTGTGCCCATACCCCTTCAGCTAGAAAAGGCTCAGCACTGCTCTGCTGTGCCCACTGCCCCCACACCAGCCTGCCTCTGCCCTCAGCCCTGCTGTGCCGTGCCCACTGCCCCCACACCAGCCTGCCTCTGGCCTCAGCACTGCTGTGCTGTGCCCACTGCCCTGCCAAGGGCCCCATGCACAGGCAGCCTCTGTCCCCACCTCAGGCAGTTGCTAAGCTACCTGTGCCTGGCTTATCAATGCCATCAGCAGGGAAGGGCAACGGCTGAGGGTTTATTGTGCTGAGCCCTGTTTACTCCCTGCCTTCCCCTCCACAAGCAGAGCTGGGGAAGGGACAGGGTTGACAGGAGCAGGGAGGAGGGGTGGCAGGGAGCCACCTAAAATGCCAGAGCAGCAGTGAGGGAGGGGCAGGGAAGGCTTCCCTCAAACATCTGGCAGGAGGAAGATCATTCAGCTGGGATGATGCCAGGGGGGGACAGGAGCCCTTTCACCCCCAGCTGCTCCTGAGCTAAGGTTCAGCACACACCTTGGCACTTTTCCCTCCATGAGGTGCTCTGCAGCTGGCAGCTTTCCCTCAGCATGATGACAGGCAGGCACCCACCCAGCCCCATGGCTCAGCAGGCACAGGATCAACTGGGCACGGTGGGGGCTAGAAGGGGCCTCTAGAGCTCAGACATCCACAGCAGCTTGCCCAGGATCAGTGTCCAAGGAGGTTTGCAGTCTCTCCAGAGAAGGAGACTCCACAACCTCTCTGGGCTGCCTGCTCCTGGGCTCCAGCACCCTCACAGCAAAGAAGTTTCTCTTCCTGTTCAAACAGAACCTCCTGGGTTGTAGTTTGTGCCTCTTGCCCCTTGTCTCTGGGCACCACTGAAAAGAGCCTGGCCCCCCTCTTGACACTTCCCCTCTTACCAATCTTCTCCAGAACACAGCCAAGCAAAGCAGGATCCCCAAACACATCAGCTCCATGCCTGCCTCTGGTCTTGCACAGCCTGGGAGCAGGTAGAGACTCTAGGAGAGGACAGTTTGCTTTCCTTGCTCAGCTGTTGGAGATGCTACTTCTTGAGCATCCAAGCCAAGCAACCTCAAGTTGCTGCTGACCAAACCCCTACAAGAAACATCATCTGGGGGAGTTACATCTACCATCACAGGATTACTGAGGCTGGAAAAGACCTCTGGGATCCTCAAATGCCCTAACACCACCACATCAGCTACACCACACCACCAGCTTGCCAGGCTGTGCTCCACAGCACAGGAAGGCAGACAAACTGCAAGGGGATGCTGGCCTCTGTCACTCAGAAACAAGAAGCTGGACTCAGCACTGGTTAGGCCACACCTTGAGTCCTGTGTCCAGTTCTGGGCCCCTCAGGTTAGGAAAGATGTTGAGCTGCTGGAAGGTGTCCAGAGAAGGGCAAGAAAGCTGGGGAGGGGTCTGGAGCACAGCCCTGTGAGGAGAGGCTGAGGGAGCTGGGGTTGCTTAGCCTGGAGAAGAGGAGGCTCAGGGGAGACCTTCTTGCTGTCTCCAACTCCCTGAAGGGAGGTTGTAGCCAGGTGGGGGTTGGTCTCTTCTCCCCAGCAGCCAGCACCAGAACAAGAGGACACAGTCTCAAGCTGTGCCAGGGGAGGTTTAAGCTGGAGGTGAAGAGAAAGTTCTTCCCAGCAAGGGAGATTGGCCATTGGGATGTGCTGCCCAGGGAGGTGGTGGAGTCACCATCACTGGAGGTGTTTAGGGAGAGCCTGGCTGGGGTGCTTGGTGCCATGGTTTAGTTGTTTAGATGGTGCTGGGTGATAGGTTGGGCTTGATAGTATCATAGTATCAGTCAGGGTTGGAAGGGACCACAAGGATCAGCTAGTTCCAACCCCCCTGCCATGGGCAGGGACACCCCACACTAGATCAGCCTGGCCAGAGCCTCACCCAGCCTGGCCTTAAACACCTCCAGGGACAGGGCCCCAACCACCTCCCTGGACAACCCATTCCAGGGCTTCACCACTCTCATGGGGAAGAACTTCCTCCTCCCCTCCAGCCTGAATCTCCCCACCTCCAGCTTCATTCCATTCCCCCTAGTCCTATCACTACCTGAGATCCTGAGCAGTCCCTCCCCAGCCTTCTTGGAGCCCCCTTCAGATACTGGAAGGCCACAATGAGGTCACCTGGGAGCCTTCTCTCCTCCAGACTGAACAGCCCCAACTCTCACTCTGTTGCTCAACCTCATGAAGTTTGTACTGCCCTGCACCTCTCAAGCTTCTCAACATCCTTCTGGATGGCATCCCAAGCATCCCCTCTTGTCAGCATCCCCCAGGTCCAACCCACACAGAATGGTAGGAGGTGGAAGGGACCTCTGCAGATCATCAAGTCCCAGAGCAGATCACACATGAACATGTCCAGGTGGGCCCTGAAAGTCTCCAGAGACTCCACCACCTCTCTGGGCAGCCTGTTCCAGTGCTCTGCCACCCTCCAAGTGGAGAAGTTCCTCCTCATGTTTAGATGGAACTTCCTATGTTCAAGGTTGTGCCTGTTACCTCTTTGTCCTGACTCTGGGGACCACTGAGGAAAGTCAGGCCCCATCTTCCTGACACACTTGGAAGCACTAATAAGACCTTCTCTTCCTCCTCTTCCTCCCCCTCCTCCACACACATGCTCTTGCCACCCTCCACCCAGCCTGCAGCTCCCTCCCTGGATCCACAGCCCAGGGGAGTGGGATGGTGTGGGACACAGGGAGCTGTGCAGGGGACACAGGGAGTGGGATGGTGTGGGACACAGGGAGCTGTGCAGGGGGCACAGGGAGTGGGATGGTGAGGGATGGTGAGGGACACAGGGAGCTGTGCAGGGGGCACAGGGAGTGGGGTGGTGAGGGATGGTGAGGGACACAGGGAGCTGTGCAGGGGGCACAGGGAGTGGGGTGGTGAGGGATGGTGAGGGACACAGGGAGCTGTGCAGGGGGCACAGGGAGTGGGGTGGTGAGGGACACAGGGAGTGGGGTGGTGAGGGACAGTATGGGACAAAGGGAGCCCTGCAGGGGGCAAATCCCTTCTCTTTTTTGAGGCCTAGGGCAGCAGCAGCAAGATATGTTCGGACCAGCAGGAGGTCTTTGCTGCTTTGAAGACCTCCTCCCTGCTGCCTCTGCCGTGCTGACCTGCTCCCCTTCCCCTCTGCTTTCTGTGGTGGCAGGCAGGCAAAGCCCACAGGCTGAGCACGGAGGAGAGGGAGCAGCTGCTGCCCAACCTGCGAGCCGTGGGGTGGAACGAGGTGGAAGGCAGAGATGCCATCTTCAAAGAGTTCCACTTCAAGGACTTCAACCGGGTAGGAGCATCAGCAGCAGAGTTCTGTGCAGAGGGAGACCTGCCTGGCACAGCAGGGAAGTCCCCCCTGGGAGGCTCAGCCAAAGAAAACCCTGCCCTGCTCCCCCTCCTTGGAATGTAACAGCTGAGCAAGGTCACCCAGCCAAGACACAGCATCAGGGAAGAAAGCAGCTGGGAGGAGACCTCCAAGATCATCCAGTCCAACCCATCCCCCAGCCCTATCCAGTCAGCTAAACCATGGCACCAAGCACCCCAGCCAGGCCCTGCCTAAACACCTCCAGGGATGGGGACTCCACCACCTCCCTGAGCAGCACATCCCAATGGCCAATCTCTCTTCTTCCTAACATCCAGCCTAAACCTCCCCTGGCACAGCTTGAGACTGTGGCCTCTTGTTCTGGTGCTGGCTGCCTGGCAGAAGAGACCAACCCCCACCTGGCTACAACCTCCCTTCAGGGAGTTGTAGAGAGCAAGAAGGTCTCCCCTGAGCCTCCTCTTCTCCAGGCTAAGCAACCCCAGCTCCCTCAGCCTCTCCTCACAGGGCTGTGCTCCAGACCCCTCCCCAGCTTTCTTGCCCTTCTCTGGACACCTTCCAGCATCTCAACATCTTTCCTAACCTGAGGAGCCCAGAACTGGACACAGGACTCAAGGGGTGGCCTAACCAGTGCTGAGTCCAGGGGCACAATGACCTCCCTGCTCCTGCTGGCCACACTGCTCCTGATGCAGGCCAGGATGCCCTTGGCCTTCTTGGCCCCCTGGGCACACTGCAGGCTCATGTTCAGCCTACTCTCGACCAGCACCCCCAGGTCCCTCTCTGCCTGGCTGCTCTCAGCCCCTCTGACCCCAGCCTGTAGCACTGCCTGGGGTTGCTGTGGCCAAAGTGCAGAACCTGGCACTTGGATGTGTTCAATCTCCTGCCCTTGGACTCTGCCCATCTGTCCAGCCTGTCAAGGTCCCTCTGCAGAGCTCCCCTCCCCTCTGACAGATCAGCTCCTGCCCCCAGCTTGGTGTCATCTGCAAACTGTTGATGGACTCAGTGTCCTCATCCAGATCATCAGTGAAGATATTGATCAGGCTGGGGCCCAGCACTGATCCGTGGGGGACACCACTGGTGCCTGGATGCCAGCTGGCTGTGGCACCATTCACCACAGTCCCAGCATCAGGTCCCAGAGACCCAGAGGCCCAGGCTCAGACTCCCACAATCACTGAGGCTGGAAAAGACCTCTGAAATCATCAGGTCCACCCCTATGGCCTATCCCCAGCACATCAGCTCAACCATGGCACCAAGTGCCACATCCCATCTTTTCTGACTGACCTCCTGCTCACCCCTGCACACAATTTGTCTTGGGAAAGCTTCCCTCCCCCTCCCCCCCCAAAAAAAAAATCAAGCTGTAAACTCATTAAGAAAAAGCCTAAACCAAACCCACCAGAGAGCCAGGAGAGCCCAGGCCTTGCACCACTGCCTGGAGTGGCTGACACACCAGAGGGTGCTGCTGCCATTCAGCAGGGCTTGGGCAGGCTGGAGAGCTGGGCAGGGAGAAATGGAATGAAGCTCAAGAAGGGCAAGGGTAGAGTCTTGCACCTGGGAAAGAACAACCCCAGGGAGCAGTACAGGCTGGGGACTGAACTGCTGGAGAGCAGGGAAGGGGAACAGGACCTGGGGGTCCTAGTGGATGGGAGGCTGACCCTGAGCCAGCAATGTGCTCTTGTGGCCAAGGAGGCCAAAGCCACTCTGGGGTGGATTAGAAGGGCTGTGGGCAGTAGGTCAAGAGAGGTTCTCCTCCCTCTCTGCTCTGCCCTGCTGAGGCTGCATCTGGAATATTGTCTCCAGCTCTGGGCCCCTCAGTTCAAGAAGGACCTCAGGGAACTGCTTGAAAGAGTCCAGAGCAGAGCCACAAAGATGCTGAAGGGAGTGGAACATCTTCCTTATGAGGAGAGACTGAGGGAGCTGAGGGCTCTGGAGCTTGGAGCAGAGGAGCCTGAGAGGTGACCTCATTGCTGTTGATAAAGCTGTGCAGGGTGAGTGCCCAGAGGCTGGAGCCAGGCTCTGCTGGGGGATGCCCAATGCCAGCACAAGGGGCACTAGGTGGAAGCTGAGGCAGAAGACGCTCCATGGAAACAGGAGGAAGAATTATTTCCCTGTGAGGCTGACAGAGCCCTGGAACAGGCTGCCCAGGGGGGTGGTGGAGTCTCCCTCTCTGGAGCTATTCCAAACCCCCCTGGCTGTGTTCCTGTGTGAGCTGCTCTGGGTGCTCCTGCCCTGGCAGGGGGGTTGGGCTGGATGAGCTCTCCAGGTCCCTTCCAGCCCCTGGCATTCTGTGACTGTGTGATTTGATTGGGCTCCCTGGCAACATGCAGTGGGGTGAAAGGCAACATTCCACAGGTCAGTGGTGCAGAGCTAACCTCTCTTCTCACTCCACTGGGCAGGCCTTTGGCTTCATGACCAGAGTGGCTCTGCAGGCAGAGAAATTGGATCACCACCCTGAATGGTTCAATGTGTACAACAAGGTAAGGAACTGGGGATGGGGGAGGGGGGCAAAGGGAGCTCTGCAGGGAGCCAACCCCTGGGTTTTGAGGCATAGGACAGCAGCAGCAAGACCTGTTCAGATCAGCAGGACCTCTCCCCTTGGAACAGCACAGCTAAGCCTGCAGCCATGGCTTGCAGATCTTCTCCTAGTCCTTCTTTGCCCAGCTGAGCTGTAGCTGCCTGCAGGTTGCCAGCAGAGCTGCTCTTTTACATCAGTAGCAGAAGTAGCTGCTACTGGGGAAAGAGTGAGATGAAATCTGGTCACAGCCAGCAGCTGGGCCCAAGGCAGGGCTGGCAGCTGTTGTTTGAACTGCAGGAAGGAGAAAAGGAGGCAGAATTCCAGATCCCCCTCTCCCACCCCAGGGCATCCTGCTAACAAGCCCTGGATGCAGTCACAGCAGAGTCTGCAGCACTGGGGGGGACAGATCCTGCTCTTCCTGCCAGCAACACTTCAGTCACAGAGAGCACTGGGTTGGAAGGGAGCCACAAAGGTCATCTTGTCCAACCCCCCTGCAGTCAGCAGGGAGGCCTCCAACTAGATCAGGCTGCCCAGGGCCACAGCAAGTCTGACCATGAATGTCTCTGGGGATGGAGCCTCAACCACACCCCTGGGCAGCCTGTTCCAGTACTTCACCACTCTCACTGTGCAGAACATCCTCCTGACGCCCAGCCTAAACCCACCCTGCTCCTTTTCAAACCATTGCCCTTTCTCCTATGACTGCCTCCCCTTCTACACAGCCCCTCCCCAGCCTTCCTGCAGGTTCCCTTTCAGAGAGTAGAGCAGAACAGAATTAACCAGGTTGGAAGACACCTCAGAGATCATCCAGTCCAACCTATCACCCAGCACCATCTAATCAACTAAACCATGGCACCAAGCACCCCAGCCAGGCTCTGCCTAAACACCTCCAGGGATGGGGACTCCACCACCTCCCTGGGCAGCACATTCCTATGGCCAATCTCTCTCTCTATAAAGAACTTCTTCCTAATATCCAGCCTGAACCTCCCCTGGCACAGCTTAAGACTGTGTCCTCTTGTTCTGGTGCTGGGTGCCTGGCAGAAGAGACCAACCCCCACCTGGCTACAACCTCCCTTCAGGGAGTTGCAGACAGCAAGAAGGTCTCCCCTGAGCCTCCTCTTCTCCAGGCTAAGCAACCCCAGCTCCCTCAGCCCCTCCTCACAGGGCTGTGCTCCAGACCCCTCCCCAGCTTTCTTGCCCTTCTCTGGACACCTTCCAGCAGCTCAACATCTTTCCTAACCTGAGTGGCCCAGAACTGGACACAGGACTCAAGGTGTGGCCTAACCAGTGCTGAGTCCAGGAGCACAATGAGCTCCCTGCTCCTGCTGGCCACACTGTTCCTGATGCAGGCCAGGATGCCCTTGGCCGCCTTGGCCACCTGGGCACACTGCTGGCTCATATTCAGCCTACCATCAATCAGCACCCCCAGGTCCCTCTCTGTTTGGGAGCTCTCAGCCACTCTGCCCCCAGCCTGTAGCACTGCCTGGGGTTGCTGTGGCCAATGTGCAGCACCTGGCACTTGGATGTGTTCAATCTCCTGCCCTTGGCCTCTGCCCATCTGCCCAGCCTGGCAAGGTCCCTCTGCAGAGCTCTCCAACAGTCTAACAGATCAACTCCTGCCCCCAGCTTGGTGTCCCAGCTGAAATGCAATGCAGGGGGAAGGTCTGCCCAGAGCATTCTGTCTGTCTGTCTGTCTGCCTCAGGTGCACATCACGCTGAGCACCCACGAGTGTGGAGGGCTGTCGGAGCGAGACATCAACCTGGCCAGCTTCATCGAGCAGGTTGCAGCTTCCCTCTCCTGACCAGGGAGAGCCACACACGAAGCCAAACCCCACAGCCTGCCCCCTGCTGCCTGGATACCTGCACCCACAGCCTTCCCCCACCTCCAAGCCCATCCCCAGGCCCAGCCTGCCTAAGGCCAGGCCAAGCTCCCCTCTGCCCCAGCTCAGAGGGATGGAGGTCCCAGATCCATCTCTGCTCTTCCTGCTTCCATCCTTCAGCTGTGTGCCCCCTCCCAGCCAGCCTACCAACTGCCCTGCTGGGCTCAGAGACACCCAGCAGCCCTGTCCCCAACACCAGGAGTCCTGTTACACAGCTGCACAGCAGTCAACCTGCCCAGAGCTTGCCCTCCATACCCCCACCCCAGCCCCTCTGGTCCTGCTCCTTACCTTCTGCCCCAGACAGTGCTGCTCTGCAACACAGCAGCCACTGGGATGTGCAGTGTGGTTCTTGGAGCCTCTCTCCAGCAGTATTGGAAGCAGGCATGAGATGTTTCCCCCCTCCTCACACCCCCCCCTGCCCCCTTGTAAGTGGTCCTCAGGGGGACAGCAGCTGGAAAATGTTTACAATAAAGCTCTGTGTGAACCCCAGGGCAGCCTGGAAGGAGGCCTCACTGCCACAACTGTGTCTGCTCCCAAGGCAGGGAGAGGCCTGACTGCTGTCTCAGGAAGGTCCTTCTGCCAGGGAAAAAGTGATGGAAGGGTTTGGGTTGGAAAGGGGCCTTAAAGATCACCTGGTTCCACCCCCCCTGCCACAGGCAGGGACACCTCCCACTAGCCCAGGCTGCTCAAGGCTTCATCCAGCCTGGGAGGGGACATCCACAGCCTCCCTGGGCAGCCTGTCCCAGTGCCTCACCACCTTCCCTGTCAAGAATTTCATCCCAGTCTCCAGTCTACACCTGCCCTCCTCAAGCTTCAGTCCATTCCCCCTCATCCTGTCACTCCAAGCCCTTGGAAAAAGTCCCTCCCCAGCCTTTCTGCAGCCCCCCTTCAGGTACTGGAAGGCTGCTCTAAGGTCTCCCCACAGCCTTGTCTCCTCCAGGCTGAACAGCCCCAACTCTCTCAGCCTGTCCCCATGGGGGAGGTCCTTCAGTTCTTTGATCCTCTTTGTGTCCTCCTCTGCACCTGCTGCAGCAGCTTGAGGTCCTTCCTGTGCTGGGGGCAGCAGAACTGGATGCAGTTCTCCAGGTGGGGAAGGAAGCCAAGGGCAGGAGTGGTCCCTGCCTTGGCAGACCTGCAGCTCAGGGTGCCCAGGGTCTGGAAGAATCATAGAGCCACAGAACTGTCAGGGCTGGAAGGGACCTCAAGGCTCAGCCAGTTCCAACCCCCCTGCCATGCCCAGGGACACCTCACACTGCAGCAGGTTGCTCACAGCCACATCCAGCCTGGCTGCAAACACCTCCAGGCAGGAGGCTTCCACCACCTCCCTGGGCAGCCTGTGCCAGGCTCTCACCACCCTCCTGGGGAACAACTTCTTCCTAACCTCCAATCTCAATCTCCCCACTTCTAGCTTTGCTCCATTCCCCCCAGCCCTATCACTCCCTGACACCCTCAGAAGTCCCTCCCCAGCTTTCTTGGAGCCCCCTTTAGACAATGGAAGGCCACCAGAAGGTCTCCTCAGAGCCTTCTCTTCTCCAGACTGAACAACCCCAACTCTCTCAGTCTGGCTCCATAGCAGAGCAGCTCCAGCCCTCTGCTCATCCTCCTGGCCCTTCTCTGGACACCTTCCAGCACCTCCAGATCCCTCTTGTCATAGGGGCTCCAGACCTGGAGGCAGTACTCCAGGTGTGGTCTCAGCAGAGTGGAGCAGAGGGGGACAATCCCCTCCCTGGCCCTGCTGGCCACACTTCTCTTGCTGCAGCCCAGGATCTGATTGAGAATGAGCTTATCCAAGCCAGAGCACACCAGAGGGAAGCTGCTCCTGCCAACAGCAGCAGCTTACCTCACCCAAGGCACAAAACACAGGGGAGGCACCAAAGCAGCACAGCCACAGGCCAGGGGCTGCTGACAGTGGAATCCCTCCCAGAGTGGAGGGTGGTGTAGGTGGGTTTGGTGGTGGTAAGATCCTGACTGCCATGAGGATCTCAGCTCTCAGAGGACCTGCAGCCAGACTGCTGTGTGTTGGGTACAGTTTTGCTCTGCAACCACCAGGAGCAGCAAAACACTCTGGGAGAAACACCACAAAGATCCCTTCAGAGTTCTAGAAAGGTCTTGGTGAGACCATCCCCAGCCCATCAAGGACCATTCCACAGCCTCACAGAGTGCTGGGGGTTGGGAAGGGACCCCCGGAGAGCATCAGGTCCAAACACCCTGCCCAAGGCAGCTTCACCCAGAGGAGGTCACACAGGGACACATCCAGGTAGGTTTTGAGTGTCTCCAGGGATGGAGACTCCACCACCTCTCTGGGCAGCCTGCTCCAGTGCTCTGGCAGCCTTAAAGAAGTTGCTCCTCATCACTAAGGTTGGAAGAGACCTCGAGGATCATCAAGTCCAACCTGTCACCACAGACCTCATGACTAGACCATGGCACCAAGTGCCACATCCAATCCCCTCTTGAACACCTCCAGGGATGGGGACTCCACCACCTCCCTGGGCAGCACATTCCAATGGCTAACAACTCTCTCTGTATAGAACTTCTTCCTAACATCTGACCTAAACCTCCCCTGGCACAGCTTGAGACTGTGTCCTCTTGTTCTGGGGCTGGGTGCCTGGGAGAAGAGACCAACCCCCACCTGGCTACAACCTCCCTTCAGGGAGTTGCAGACAGCAAGAAGGTCTCCCCTGAGCCTCCTCTTCTCCAGGCTAAGCAGCCCCAGCTCCCTCAGCCTCTCCTCACAGGGCTGTGCTCCAGACCCCTCCCCAGCTTTCTTGCCCTTCTCTGGACACCTTCCAGCATCTCAACATCTTTCCTAACCTGAGGGGCCCAGAACTGGACACAGGACTCAAGGAGTGGCCTAATCAGTGCTGAGTCCAGGGCAGGATGAGCTCCCTGCTCCTGCTGGCCACACTGTTCCTGATGCAGGCCAGGATGCCATTGGCCTCCTTGGCCACCTGGGCACACTGCAGGCTCATGTTCAGCCTACCATCAACCAGCACCCCCAGGTCCCTCTCTGCCTGGCAGCTCTCAGCCACTCTGCCCCCAGCCTGTAGCTCTGCCTGGGGTTGTTGTGGCCAAAGTGCAGCCCCTGGTACTTGGATGTGTTGAATGCCATCCTGTGGGACTCTGCCCATCTTGTTTAGCTGGAACTTCCTGTGTCCAGGTTTGTGCCCATGACCCCTTGAGCATCATGTAGCCATGGACATCACCTACCACAGAATGCTATGGGCTGGAAGGGGGCTCCATAGGTGTGAAGGCTCCAGGGAGACCTAATAGCAGCCTGCCAGTACCTGCAGGGGGCTACAAGAAGGCTGCAGAGGGGCTGTTTGCAAAGGCCTGCAGTGACAGGATGAGGGGCAGTGGTTTGGAATCAGAGGAGATTTAGACTGGATGTCAGGAACAGGTTCTGCACCATGAGGGTGAGGGAACACTGCAACAGGTTGCCCAGGGAGGTAGCTGAGGCCTCATCCCTGGAGACATTCAAACTGAGGCTTGACAAAGCCCTTGAGCAACCTGCTGTAGTGGAGGATGTCCCTGCTGCCTGCAGGGGGGGGTTGGGATGGATAACCTTCAGAGGTCCCTTCCAACCCAGCCCATTCTATGATCATCTAAATCAACCTTTACCTTGACAGAGCAGCCCTGGGGCAGAGGGAGGAAGGAAGGTTCACAAACCACTCTCCCCAGCCCAGCCCAGGCTGTGCCTGAGCCAAGAGCAGGAGTAATTGGGGCCCCATTCATCCCAGTGAGCAAATGAAGGATCCCAGGAGCCTGGATAAGCCAAGTGCACCAGTTTAATACAAACCAGGCCCATTTTCACCATCATCTCTTCAGCAGCATCCAGCCTCCAGCTTGCCAGTGGCAAATCAGAGCAACACAGAGTGCTGCCATCAGATGGACTCCCCCTGTTTGCCCAGCAGGAGAAGTCAATGTGGATTTATTGGGCATGGAATTGGTGTGCTGGAAGCAACCCTTCTGCTCCCCCACCCTCCCTTTCCCCCCCACAAGTCATCTGAAAAGTGCAGGCTGAAATCCAGGGCATGAAGACACACATCTCTCTCTCTCTCTCTCTCCTGGGTCCATCCCCCCTGGACAGTCTTCAGTAGAGTACCTAAGAGCAGGTGAAGCCCTTGGGAGTGCTTTGGGCCAGCCTCCAGTTCAGTGCCTGGCCTGGCAAAAAGCTGCCAGCCAGAAACCTGGCAGGAATTCACAGTCACCCAGATCCTTCCAGGTTCAAAGTACCATCCAGTTTCAGCTCAGGAGCCAAGTCCATCACATTCTTCTTCTTTTGGTTTGCTTTGGGGGGGTGGGGTTGGGGTTTTGTTTTGGGGTGGGGTCTGTTCAGCAGCCAGCCAGCCTGTCCATCACACACTGGTTTGTCTCAGGTCCTTAGGCAGGAGGGAGGAGATGCAGATGAGAAGGAGGAAGAAACTACAGCCCAGAAAAAAGAAACCCCAGACAGATGGCAGTGGCCCAGTCCTGACCCAGGAGGTGACACTCCCAGCAGAGAACAAAGGCACAGAGGACAATGGAGCCCAGGGTGAAACCCCACAGCAGGGAAGCCCAGGAGGGAGCACACTGACAGATCAACATCCTCAGCCCGTGTGAAATGGAGCACTGAGCTCTCAGACCCACCTGCCTCCTGGGAGGAGGATGCAAAGCAGGGCAGAGGAAGGAGTTTTTCCTCTCTCCTTCACCCCCCACCCCCAAGCCCAATCCATTCCCTCTTTCAAAGCAGAAGCAAAAAGAGTACCTCCCTTTCCCTGGGGTCCAGAGAGAGCCCTCACAGCAGCCAGGCACTTCAGGCTGCCTCCAAAGGAAAGCCAACTCAAGAGATGCAGCCGGTGGTCACGCTGGGAAGGTGTTAACAGAATAAAGAGCTCCTGGTTCACACCCCCCGAGGGGCTGCCAAGCACATTCAAGTGCCAAACGGCTTCCCAAGGGCTCAGAGGCATCAAAGGCAAGGAGAGATGGCCCAAAGGCTTTGGTCTGCCGGTAGGAAGCAGGCAGCCCTCCTGCCACAATCACTGAGCCCAAGGCTGCACTGGTGCCTGGCAGGTAGCCTCACTCAGTCCAATTAGTGTGCTGCTTAACTGGCCAGTGAGGGCCAACCTTGGGCTAGCAAGTCCACCACAGCAGAAAGAGAGAGAGAGATGCCTCTGGATGGCCTGCACAAGGCTCTGCAGACCTGGCATGAAGGGTTGAACTCTGCCCAGGAGGCAAAAAGCTGAGAGGAAACAGAAGGGAAAGGCCTGCAAGGAGGGACTCCACTGCAGAGATGTCAGCTTGTCCTCACCAGCTGCTCTGGGAAAAACTCCCTCAGGGTCAAAGCAGCAGAGGGTGAGCTCCAGGCCCAAGGCCTGAGCAGCTCCAGCTTGCTGCATGCTGTCACCCACCTCTCAAGAGCTCCCCCAGCACCTTCTGGAGCACTGTGAAGGGATGTGGCTCACACAACTCCTCCTCTACCTCCCAGGGTTTCCTCTGAGGCCAGTCCTTGCCTTTGAAGTTGGCTCTTTTGTTACAGTACCATAAAGGGGAGGACCACAGCAAAGCCTGCAGCCAGCAGCTGAAAGCCTCCAATCCTCCCTGGCACCCAGTAACAACAAGAAACTCAGCAGCCAGGGAAGCATCAAGGCACAGTGGTGAATGCCCTTTGGAGAATGTGCCTTACAAAGGATCAGTGCAAAGAGCAGAGCTTCCTACTAGTACAAAAAAAGTCACTTTTTTTTACACTAAACAAAGAGGACCATGGTCAAAAAAAACCCCACAACAGCCAACAAAGCAGAAGTCAGCTTTGGTGCCATCTGCTCCCCATGGCGCTGGTGGCACAGGCCAGGGTCTGGCTGGCTCTGGGACAGCACTGGGAGACAGTGCAAAAAAAACCTAACCAAGCCCTCCCCAAGTTCCAAAGAGGGGGTTTCAGCTGGTCTTCTGCTGCACCTCCAGGAGGGTGAAGGGGGAGAAGGAAAGCCACCCAGAGGGTGGCAACTGCATTGTCTTCTAGAAGAGGCAGGGGAAGCCCAAAGGGCGACTGCGTACCTAAGGGTCTCAGCACCATCCACATCCTCTCTCCCCCTCCACCACCTGGCTTGGCATTCAAATGCCAAGAAACAGTCCAGGAAAGACTTCTGTGAATTGGTTTGGGGTCTGGTTTTGTTTTTCTTGTTGGTTTTATGTCTCCTTTTAATCCCTCCCCAGCAGATGATTGCTGAGGTCCCCAGAGGGGAGGCCAAAGGGAGTCCGCCGACCTCTTTTCCTTTGCCAATTGTGGGGGGGATAAGGCTCCCCCCCCAGGTCTGTTTGGAGGGGTACCCAAAAGAAAACCATCCAAAAAAAAAAAGGTGGGAAAAAATAAAAAGGAAGAAATGACTCCAATTTATTTCCCCCACCTTCAACTTCCTGGGAAGATTGAAGCTGTGGAACTCGGAAGCTAAGGCTCGGCCGGACACCAGCTGAACGAAACCAGGGCCCAGGAGAAAGGGACCAGCGAGGAATGAAGTGAGACACAGAGCACCTGAGGAGCTTTGGAGCTGTGGAATGGCCATTCAGTGCCCCAGCAACAGAAGAGAAAGCAGAGGGGAGGGAGGGAAGGGCCCCAAGACCTCGAGTTGGGCACGAGAAACACTGAGGGGTTCAGAACAGACTGAGACGGAGCAGGAAGATCAAGCTGCCCTCGGACCTGCCAGTTGGAGGAACAAAGGCTTACTGCAATCTCTTCCCCTCAAGGCAACCCTCTTGGAAGCAGCCCAGTGCTAGCTGGCAAGGCACTGGTGGTTGCACTGCAGTCAGTGGTGGCCAGGAGAGCCATTCATGTGCTTCTCACTGCAAGGAACATCTGTGCTGTAGAGGCCGTCCAGGTAGGCCTGAGAGATCTCCGCGACCAAGCTCCTGTCCGGGACGGACTGGGCCATCCCATAGATAGCTCCCTGAGAAGAGAAGGAGAGAGCATGACACAGGGTGGTGAGCAGCATCAGAGGGAGGTGCTCAGTCCTCTCCCTGTGCACTGGGCCTCTTCCTTACCATGCCTGTGGTCTTGGCATCCAGGTCCTTCATGATGTCTGCGATGCTGTCTCGGACGTCCTGCAGGAAGCTCTCGGCCACGCCGGGCTTGGTGTGCAGCTGCGTGATGCAGAGGTGGATGCTGGGCAGGAAAGGGACAGGCCAGAGGTTAAAGCAGCACAGCTCCACCTTTCCTGAGCTCCCAACAGCCCTTCCCTGGCCACTGCCAGCCCTGCATCTCCCTTCAAAGAGCCCTTCTGCAGTGTAACAGGAGAAGACAAGCCACGATCAATCACAGACCGATGGAAGGGTTGGAAGGGACCCTAAAGATCAGCTGGTTCCAACCCTTCTGCCCTGGGCAGGGACACCTCCCACCAGCCCAGGTTGCTCAAGGCCTCATCCAGCCTGGCCTTGAACACCTCCAGGCAGAGAACATCCACAGCCTCCCTAAGCAACCTGTTCCAGTGTCTCCCCAGCCTCACTGGAAAGAGTTTCTTCCTCATCTCCAGCCTACATCTGCCCTCCTCAAGCTCCAATCCATCCCCTCTCATCCTATCACTACAAACCCTTGGAAAAAGTCCCTCCCCAGCTTTCTTGTAGCTCCCTTCAGGTAGCAGAAGGCTGCTCTAAGGTCTCCCCACAGCCTTCTCTTCTCCAGGCTGAACAGCCCCAATTCTGAACCCACTCCAGCAGCTCCCTCCCTGTGCTGGGGGCACCAGAACTGGAGACAGTTTTCCAGGTGGGGTCTCACCAGGGCAGAGCAGAGGGGCAGAATCCCCTCCCTGTGCTGCTGCTCTCCCTGCTCTGGATGCAGCCCAGCACACAGCTGTCTCAATGTCCTTCCTAACCTGGGGGGCCCAGAAATGGACACAGGACTCAAGGTGTGGCCTAACCAGACCTCGAGGATCATCAAGTCCAACCTGTCACCACAGACCTTATGACTAGACCATGGCACCAAGTGCCACATCCAATCCCCTCTGGAACACCTCCAGGGATGGGGACTCCACCACCTCCCTGGGCAGCACATCCCAATGGCTAACAACTCTCTCTTGCTGGGAAGAACTTCCTCCTCACCTCCAGCCTAAACCTCCCCTGGCACAGCTTGAGACTGTGTCCTCTTTTTCTAGTGCTGCTTGCCTGGGAGAAGAGACCAACCCCCACCTGGCTACAACCTCCCTTCAGGGAGTTGCAGACAGCAAGAAGGTCTCCCCTGACACCTCCTCCTCTTCTCCAGGCTAAGCAACCCCAGCTCCCTCAGCCTCTCCTCACAGGGCTGTGCTCCAGACCCCTCCCCAGCTTTCTTGCCCTTCTCTGGACACCTTCCAGCAGCTCAACATCTTTCCTAACCTGAGGAGCCCAGAACTGGACACAGGACTCAAGGTGTGGCCTAACCAGTGCTGAGTCCAGGAGCAGAATGACCTCCCTGCTCCTGCTGGCCACACTGTTCCTGATGCAGGCCAGGATGCCATTGGCCCTCTTGGCCACCTGGGCACACTGCAGGCTCATGTTCAGCCAGCTGTCAACCAGCACCCCCAGGGCTGTTTGGCAGCTCTCAGCCACTCTGCCCCCAGCCTGCAGCACTGCCTGGGGTTGTTGTGACCAAATGTGCAGAACACTCCTTGGGTGAAGAATCACAGGGGCTGAACACCACCCCCCTGCATGCCCTGGCTGCCCACCCCTTGGCTCTCCCCAGGCTCACCTGGAGGGGAACTGCAGAACATTTAAGTTCCATCCTTTGGCAGCTAAGAAATTGGACAACCGATAGATGTCGAAGGTGTCCGAGGCGATGGAGAGCACAGACACCTCAGGCCTGCCCAAGATGTAGATGCTGTCCATTTTTCTCAGCCTGGGGAAGCAAATGGAAATGGACACACACAAAAAAATGGGAGAAAAAGAAGTGACCAGGTGTGAGAGAGAGGCCAGAATTCCCTAGAGCCCCCCCCAAGGGAAAGCTGCAAAAGCACAGGCAGCCAAACCCTGCTGGCAAACACTCAGGCAGAGCAGGCTCTGAGGGCCAGGGGTTGTTACAGGCTTCAGCTCAGGAAGGCAGGGGGGCAGAGAGGCGAGGCAGGGGGGCAGAGAGGCGAGGCAGGGGGGCAGAGAGGCGAGGCAGGGGGGCAGAGAGGCGAGGCAGGGGGGCAGAGAGGCGAGGCAGGGGGGCAGAGAGGCGAGGCAGGGGGGCAGAGAGGCGAGGCGGGGGGGGCAGAGAGGCGAGGCGGGGGGGCAGAGAGGCGAGGCGGGGGGGCAGAGAGGCGAGGCGGGGGGGCAGAGAGGCGAGGCAGGGGGGGCAGAGAGGCGAGGCAGGGGGGCAGAGAGGCGAGGCAGGGGGGCAGAGAGGCGAGGCAGGGGGGCAGAGAGGCGAGGCAGGGGGGGCAGAGAGGCGAGGCAGGGGGGCAGAGAGGCGAGGCAGGGGGGCAGAGAAGCGAGGCAGGGGGGCAGAGAAGCGAGGCAGGGGGGCAGAGAAGCGAGGCAGGGGGGCAGAGAAGCGAGGCAGGGGGGCAGAGAAGCGAGGCAGGGGGGGGCAGAGAGGCGAGGCAGGGGGGGCAGAGAGGCGAGGCAGGGGGGGCAGAGAGGCGAGGCAGGGGGGCAGAGAGGCGAGGCAGGGGGGGCAAAGAGGCGAGGCAGGGGGGCAGAGAGGCGAGGCAGGGGGGCAGAGAAGCAGCTCACACAGCAACACAGGCGCCCCAGCAAGAGAGGAGAACCCGTTTGTCACCGGGGGTAAAGCCCTTCCAGATCTCCCCCTTCGTGGCCATTCAGTGAAATAAAGCAGCCTGCAGCCCCCTTGGCCTCTCTGTGCCTCTCAGCTGCCTGGCACAGGGCAGCACTGCCGCCGCACAGAGCTCCCCTCCAGCTGCCCGGCAGGTAGCAGCCCGCAGCTTCGCCCGGGAGGAACAGAAGCCTGGGAGGAGCTCAAGGTAGGGAGGGAGAGGGAAGGAGCTGCAAGGAGGGCAGCAGAGGGAGGGTTGGAGTGGCAAGGAGAGAGGGGCAGGGAGGGACGGAGCCCCAAGAAGGGCAGGGGAGGGAGGAATGGGACGGCAGGGGAGGCAGGGGCGGAGGGGCAGGGAGGGCAGGGGAGGGAGGAATGGGACGACAGGGGAGGGAGGGGCGGAACCCCAAGGAGGGCAGGGCAGGGTTGAAGAGCCCAATCCCCACAGCAAGGCACACACATACTCTGCTTCAAGGAAACGAGCTGTCTTGATGATCCTCTTGGTGGCCTCCACGTAGCCTGACTCTCCCATGTGCATCAGGGTTGCCCAGCAGGCAGCTATGATGCCCCCGGGCCTGGAGCCTGCCACGGAGGGGGAGGCATATATGCCTCCTTGCCAGTCAGGGGCTACGAAGAACTGGTAGCTCCTGTACTTCTTGTCGCTGTACAGCACCACAGAGGAGCCCTTGGGGGCGTAGCCATACTGCAAGGGGCACAGAAGGCACTCAGCAGCTGTGCCAGGGGGCAGAGGCAGGCGGTGGGGCAGCCACCCAACCCCCCGCTGCCCACGCTCCGCTGCCGTCCCTCCCCTGCCGTCCCTCCCCTGAGCCAAGCAGAAGTGCCTGAGGGCAAGGGATGGCCTCAGGAATCCCTCCCCCCCCCAAACCTCAGGGCTGTTTCCCCCCCTCCCCTCCCCTGCTCACCTTGTGGGTGTCAGCAGAAATGCTGGTGACGCCTTCCACTCGGAAGTCGAAGGGGCGCTGCAGGGGGAACCCTGCCTTGTCCATGAAGGCAATCAGAAAGCCACCCAGGCAGGCATCCACGTGGAAGGGGATGCTGTACTTCACTGCAAGCTGTGGGGAAGGGAGAGGGGCTGGTGAACAACTGTCCTGCTTCGATCCCTGTCTGCCTGAGTCCAGACTTAGAAGCACAGAACTGTCAGGGCTGGAAGGGACCTCAAGGCTCAGCCAGCTCCAACCCCCTGCCATGGCCAGGGACACCTCACACTGCAGCAGGTTGCTCACAGCCACATCCAGCCTGGCTGCAAACACCTCCAGGCAGGAGGCTTCCACCACCTCTTCCAGTGTCTCACCACCCTCATGGGGAAGAACTTCCTCCTGACATCCAATCTAAATCTCCCCTCCTCTAGCTTGGATCCATCCCCTCAGCCCTATCACTCCCTGACTCCCTCCAAAGTCCCTCCCCAGCTTTCTTGTAGCCCCCTTCAGACACTGGAAGGCCACCAGAAGGTCTCCTGGGAGCCTTCTCCTCTCCAAGCTGAACAATCCCAACTCTCCCAGCCTGTTCTCAGAGCAGAGCAGCTCCAGCCCTCTGCTCATCCTCGTGGCCCATCTCTGGACCCTTGTACCTTGTGGTTTGATTGCTGCAGCCCCCAGGGGTGCCACCCCGGGGTGCCAGCCTACCTCTGCCACCTCTTCAATGGGATCCATAACTCCATGTGGGAACTGGGGAGCCGAGCAGACCAGCATGGCCGTGTTCCTCGAGATGGCTCTCCTCATTGCCTGGAGATTTAAAGAGAGAAGATGCTCACAGTCCATTCTACCAGCTTGGCACCCTGCCAAAAAAAAGAGTAAGGAGTGAAAAGATGCAGGGCCTGCCCTTCAACCCCAACCCCCTCAAGCCCAGAGAGAAAGCAAAGGAAACGAGCCACAAGCACCCGGTGACAGCAGAGCCCTTTCACTCCTCCACTTCTGCTTGCCCTCACCTGCAATCTGGGGGAGCTTTCTGAAACCCAGCACTTACCTGTTCCTGAATGCAGCACACAGGACAAAGGGATGCACTTACTGCACACAGACAGCCTTCTCTTCAACCACAGGCACTCACCCCTGCCACTTGTCCTCACTTCCACTCTTCCCTCCAGCCACTGCTTTGCCACCCGGACAGGCAGGCTCTGTGGCCTGTTTGCTGCAGAAGGCCTAATCTCATAGCAGCACCATAGTATCAGTCAGGGTTGGAAGGGACCACAAGGATCAGCCAGTTCCAACCCCCCTGCCATGGGCAGGGACACCCCACACTAGATCAGCCTGGCCAGAGCCTCAGCCAGCCTGGGCTTAAACACCTCCAGGGACAGGGCCCCAACCACCTCCCTGGACAACCCATTCCAGGGCTTCACCACTCTCATGGGGAAGAACTTCCTCCTCACCTCCAGCCTCAATCTCCCCACCTCCAGCTTCATTCCATTCCCCCCAGTCCTATCACTGCCTGAGATCCTGAGCAGTCCCTCCCCAGCCTTCCTGTAGCCCCCTTCAGATACTGGAAGGCCACAATGAGGTCACCTCAGAACCTTCTCTTCTGCAGACTGAACAGCCCCAACTCCTTCAGTCTGTCCTCACAGCAGAGCAGCTCCAGCCCTCTGCTCATCCTCCTGGCCCTTCTCTGGACACCTGCCAGCACCTCCACATCCCTCTTGCAATAGGGGCTCCAGAACTGGAGGCAGTACTCCAGGTGGGGTCTCCCCAGAGCTGAGCAGAGGGGGAGAATCACCTCCCTTGCCCTGCTGGCCACACTTCTCCTGATGCAGCCCAGGAGCTGATTGGCTTTCTGGGCTGCAAGTGCACACTGAGAGCTCCTGGTGAGCTTCTCCTCCCCCAGCACCCCCAAGGCTCTCTCCTCAGGGCTGCTTTCCAGCCAGTCCCTGCCTAGCCTGGATTTGTGCCTGGGATTGCCTCCCCCCAGCTGCAGGACCCTGCCCTTGGTCTTGTTGAACCTCCTGAGGTTGGCTTGTGCCCACCTCTCCAGCCTGTCCAGGTCCCTCTGGATGGCCTCCCTTCCCTCCAGCCTGTCTGCTGCACCACACAGCTTGGTGTCAGCAGCAAACTTGCTGAGGGTGCACTCAGTGCCACTGCCCATGGCACCCACAAAGATGCTGAACAAGCCTGGTCCCAGGACTGATCCCTGAGGGACTCTGCTTGTCCCTGGCCTCCACTGGGACATGGAGCCATGGGCAGCCACTCTTTGGGTGCAGCCATCAAGCCAGTTCCTTATCCATCCAGTGGTCACCCATCAAACCCATGTGTCACCAGCCTGGAGACCAGGCTGTGGTGCGAGGCAGTGTCGAAGGCTTTGCTCAGGCCCAGCTAAACCACATCAGCTGCTCTCCCCTCAGCTATCAATGTTGTCACCTGCAATTTCCCATAGGAAGGCAAAAACACCCAACACAAAGAAGGTGGTGTGCTGCCTAAAGTGGTACCTGCACATCCACTTCCATGGCTTTGGTCAATGGTATGTGAACCAGCTTCAGCCCAAAGTAGTGTGCTGCCTTGTCAAAGGCTGCGTGGGCGCTCACCGGCACCAGCCTGCAAAAGGAGCAGAGGGCAGAAGTCAGCCCAGCACGGTGAACAGGAGCAAAACCAACACAGCCTGGAGACCACAGACTCTCAGCATGGTTCTAGTAGGAAGGAGACTGAGTCCAACCCCCTTGCTAAAGCAGGCTCACCCACAGCAGCTTGCCCAGGTGGGGTTGGAATCTCTCCAGAGGAGACTCCACAACCTCTCCGGGCAGCCTGCTCCGGGCTTCCAGCACCTTCACACCAAAGAGGTTTCTCCTCCTGTTCAGATGGAACCTTCCAGGTTGCAGTTTGTGTCCTCTGCCCCTTGTCCTGTCACTGGGCACCACTGCAAAGAGCCTGGCCCCTTCCTCCTGCCCCCCCCCCCCCACCCACTGCTGAGCATTGATCAGATCCCCTCTCTCAGGCTGCTCTTCTCCAGGCTCAGCAGCCCCAGGGCTCTCAGCCCTTCCTCCTCACAGAGATGCTCCAGGCCCCTCAGCACCTTCATAGTCTGCACTGGGCTCTCTCCAGCAGTTCCCCATCTCTCTTGAATTGCAGAGCCCAGAACAGAACCCAGGTACTCCAGATGCAGCCTCACCTGGGCAGAGCAGAGGTGGAGCAGAACCTCCCTTGTCCCTCTGGCCACACTCCTCTTAAATCCTCCTGAGGAGCCCGATGGCCTCCTTGGCCAGGAAAGCACCTTGCTGGCTCGTGGTGAACTTGTCCACCAGGTATTTCTGTGTGACAAGCAGGTCCCAAACAGCCCAGCTGCAGGTTTCAACTTGCCCAAAATCACAGAGACTGGAAAAGAGTTGGGGAAAACCCTCCCTGGGACAGCAGAGAAGCCAGGTTCTGCTCTGAGCTACAACAACAGACACTTGAGCAAGCCAGAGAAACCCTCCTGCAGGGACTCTGCCCCACTGCAAGACCTCCTGTGAGGCAAGACTTCCCAAGAAAGCTCATTCCTTGGCCTATCAAACAACACTGCAGCACCCCCAGCCAGTCATGCTCCCTGCAGCAATGCCAAAGGCAAGCAGCAGCATAAACACTCCCAAACTAAGCCAAGGTTGGCTGCCTCCCTTTTTGAAGGGCAGTGGCTGAACATTTTCTGAGTAGCCTTTATCAGGGCCTTTAGCAGCCTGCAAAAGAAATGTTAGAGAGGGGGAACAAAAATGTGCTAGAGAGGGGTGCATGGAGAACAGTGTGGCCAGCAGGCTGAGCAAGGGTCTCCTCCCTCCCTACTCTGCCCTGGTGAGGCCTCACAGTATCAGTCAGGGTTGGAAGGGACCACAAGGATCATCTAGTTCCAACCCCCCTGCCATGGGCAGGGACACCCCACACTACATCAGCCTGGCCACAGCCTCAGCCAGCCTGGGCTTAAACACCTCCAGGGACAGGGCCCCAACCACCTCCCTGGACAACCCATTCCAGGGCTTCACCACTCTCATGGGGAACAACTTCCTCCTCACCTCCAGCCTCAATCTCCCCACCTCCAGCTTCATTCCATTCCCCCTAGTCCTATCACTACCTGGGATCCTGAGCAGTCCCTCCCCAGCCTTCCTGTAGGCCCCCTTCAGATCCTGGAAGGCCACAATAAGCTCATCTCAGAGCCTTCTCTTCTCCAGACTGAACAGCCCCAACTCCTTCAGTCTGTCCTCACAGGAGAGGTGCTCCAGCCCTCTGATCATCCTCCTGGCCCTTCCCTGGACACCTTCCAGCACCTCCACATCCCTCTTGCAATAGGGGCTCCAGAACTGGAGGCAGTACTCCAGGTGGGGTCTCCCCAGAGCTGAGCAGAGGGGGAGAATCACCTCCCTTGCCCTGCTGGCCACACTTCTCCTGCTGCAGCCCAGAAAGCCAATCAGATCCTGGGCTGCAAGTGCACACTGAGAGCTCCTGGTGAGCTTCTCCTCCCCCAGCACCCCCAAGGCTCTCTCCTCAGGGCTGCTTTCCAGCCAGTCCCTGCCCAGCCTGCATTTGTGCCTGGGATTGCCTCCATCCAGCTGCAGGACCCTGCCCTTGCTCTTGTTGAACCTCCTGAGGTTGGCTTGTGCCCACCTCTCCAGCCTGTCCAGGTCCCTCTGGATGGCCTCCCTTCCCTCCAGCCTGTCTGCTGCACCACACAGCTTGGTGTCAGCAGCAAACTTGCTGAGGGTGCACTCAGTGCCACTGTCCCTGGCACCCACAGAGATGTTGAACAAGACAGGTCCCAGGACTGATCCCTGAGGGACTCTGCTTGTCCCTGGCCTCCACTGGGACATGGAGCCATGGGCAGCCACTCTTTGGGTGCAGCCATCAAGCCAGTTCCTTATCCATCTAGTGGTCACCCATCCAACCCATGTGTCACCAGCCTGGAGACCAGGATGTGGTGCAGGGCAGTTTCGAAGGCTTTGCTCAGGTCCAGCTAAACAACATCCTCTGGAGTATTGTGTCCAGTCCTGGGCTCCCCAGTTCAAGAAGGGCAGGGAACTGCTGGCAAGGGTACAGCAAAAGGCTACAAAGATGGTAAGGGGTCTGGAACATCTCTGTGATGAGCAAAGACTGAGAGATCTGGGGCTTTTTAGCCTGGAAAAGAGCAGACTGAGGAGGATCTCCTCAATGGTATTAAATACTTCAAGGGTGAGGTGAGGAGGATGGAGCCAGGCTGCTTTCAGTGGTGCCCAGGGACAGGACAAAGGGCAACAGGCACAAACCTGAACATAAGAAGTTCCATCTGAACATGAGGAGGAGCTTCTGCAATGTAAGGCTGCCAGAGCACTGGAGCAGGCTGCCCAGGGGGGTGGTGGAGTCTCCATCTCTGGAGGCATTCAAAACCTACCTGGATGTGTCCCTGTGTGACCTCCTCTAGGTGAACCTGCCTTGGCAGGGGGCTTGGGCTGGATGGTCTCCAGAGGTCCCTTCCCAGCCCTACCATTCTGTGATGCTGTGAAAAGAACTGCAGGAATTCAGCAGAGGATGAACTCCTCAGCAGCTCATCTCTTCTCACACCTCCCCCCTCACAAGCAATCAGCCAGAGGAACTGTTTTTGATGCACTGCCTGGACAGCAGCAGCACATCAGAGGGAGCAAATCCTCTATGAGCAAGGTAATGATGAGCACAACTCCTCATTTCAGCTCCAAGCAGCCCCAGCTTTAGTCCCAGGGCTTTCAGGCTCTTTGATCTGAAGAAATCAATCCCCCTGTGGAGACTTCAAAGGGCCTGACAGTCTCTGCTTCTGAAGGGCTCAAAGGTGATAGGAGCTGTCTGGAGTGGCAGGCAGGTAGTGCTACACTACATCTGCCCAGCACAGCTACCACAGCCCCCACCAGCAACACAGCCCTGCCTCCCAGCCTGCTTAAAAGCTTCCTGGGGCTTTGCCTTGCTTCTTTCAACATGAGTTTCCCTCCTTCAGATACAGAGGGATGGTGAGGACATGGGAATGAGCTCTGAAATCACAGATCCATAGAGTGGTTTGGGCAGGAAGGGTCCACCAAAGGTCATCTAGTCCAGCCCCCTGCAGCCAGCAGAGACATCCTCCACTAGAGCTCAGAGCCTTGTTGAGCCTCACCTTGAATATCTCCAGGGATGAGGCCTCAACCACCTCTCTGGGCAACCTGTTCCAGTGTTCCAGCACCCTCATGGTGCAGAACTTGTTCCTAACATCCAACCTAAACCTACTCTTTAAACTTCAAACCATTGCCCCTCATCCTGTCACTGCAGGCCTTTGTAAGCAGCCCCTCTGCAGCCTCCTGTAACCCCCTTCAGGTACTGGCAGGCTGCTACCAGGTCTTCCTGGAGCCCCCTTTCAACCCCTCACACTCTGTGATAGGTGGTGTGGATGGCTACATCCTGCATGTGATGTTCAAGGATGTTGGATAAAGGGTAGCAGACACAAACCTGAACATCAGAAGCTCCACCTAAACATGAAGAGGAACTTCTTTACTTAGGGGATTGAGTCAGTCATCAGCAAATCTGCAGATGACAGCAAGCTGGGAGCAGATGTTGGTCAGTGAGAGGGCAGAAGGGCTCTGCAGAGGGACCTCGACTGACTGGACAGATGGGCAGAGTCCAACAGGATGGCATTCAACAAGTCCAAGTGCCAGGGGCTGCACTTTGGCCACAGCAACCCCATGCAGAGCTACAGGCTGGGGGCAGAGTGGCTGAGAGCTGCCAAACAGAGAGGGACCTGGGGGTGCTGATTGACAGCTGCCTAAACATGAGCCTGCAGTGTGCCCAGGTGGCCAAGAAGACCAAAGGCATCCTGGCCTGCATCAGAAACAGTGTGGCCAGCAGGAGCAGGGAGGTCATTGTGCCCCTGGACTCAGCACTGGTTAGGCCACACCTGGAGTCCTGTGTCCAGTTCTGGGCCCCTCAGGTTAGGAAGGACATTGAGACACTTGAATGTGTCCAGAGAAGGGCAACAAGGCTGGGGAGAGGCCTTGAGCACAGCCCTGTGAAGAGAGGCTGAGGGAGCTGGGGTTGCTTAGCCTGGAGAAGAGGAGGCTCAGGGGAGACCTCATTGCCCTCTACAAATACCTGAAGGGAGGTTGTAGCCAGTGGGGGTTGGTCTCTTCTGCCAGGCAAGCAGCACCAGAACAAGAGGACACAGTCTCAAGCTGTGCCAGGGGAAGTTTAGGCTGGAGGTGAGGAGAAAGTTCTTCCCAGAGAGAGTTGTTAGCCATTGGGATGTGCTGCCCAGGGAGGTGGTGGAGTCCCCATCCCTGGAGGTGTTCAAGAGGGGATTGGATGTGGCACTTGGTGCCATGGTCTAGTCATGAGGTCTGTGGTGACAGGTTGGATTCCATGATCCTCAAGTTCTATTCCAACCTTGGTGATATTGTGATACTTTAAGGCTAGTGGAGCACTGGAGCAGGCTGCCCAGAGAGGTGGTGGAGTCTTCATCTCTGAAGACATTCAAAACCTGCCTGGGTGTGTCCCTGTGTGACCTCCTCTAGGTGACCCTGCCTTGGGAGGGGGCTTGGGCTGGATGATCTCCAGAGATCCTATCCCTACCATTCTGTGGAAAGAACTGCAGGAATTCAGCAGAAGATGGAACACCTCAGCAGCTCATCTCCTCCCACATCTTCCCCTCACAAGCAATTAGCTACCTTTGATGCACTGCCTGGAGAGCTGGAGCAGAGTGGAGCAGAGTGGAGCAGAGTGGAGCAGAGTGGAGCAGAGTGGAGCAGAGTGGAGCAGAGTGGAGCAGAGTGGAGCAGAGTGGAGCAGAGTGGAGCAGAGTGGAGCAGAGTGGAGCAGAGTGGAGCAGAGTGGAGCAGAGTGGAGCAGAGTGGAGCAGAGTGGAGCAGAGTGGAGCAGAGTGGAGCAGAGTGGAGCAGAGTGGAGCAGAGTGGAGCAGAGTGGAGCAGAGTGGAGCAGAGTGGAGCAGAGTGGAGCAGAGTGGAGCAGAGTGGAGCAGAGTGGAGCAGAGTGGAGCAGAAAAGAGAGCATGGGGGTTGGCTTGATAACCTCCAGAAGTCCCTTCCAGCTCCCACCATTCTGTGATGCTGTGAAAGTGTCATTTAAGGGCTACAGAGTTTCTCTTAACCTTTACAGAGCTCAGCTTAGCATCACCTGCAAACTTGCTGAGGGTGTCCTCAATCTCCCTGTTGGCATCACTGGGGATGACATTGAACAGCACTGGTCCCAACACAGACCCCTGAGGGTCAGCCACCTCATTCTGGACATCTGGAAGTGAAGGGGTTTTGAGGCCTAGCAGCCACCTAGCAGCTCAGAGGAAGAGTAAACCCCAGAAGGGCCCAAAGCAAGAAGCAAGCCCCAGAGGCATCACTCACATTTCTGGCTGCTTGATGCCCCTCTCGTAAGCCAGGTCTCGGTAGGCCTTGCAGGCCATCAGGATGCTCTCAGTCCCTCCAGATGTCATCTGTCATGAGGAAAAAACAGAAGCAAAGAAGAGAAACAACTCAGTATCATAGTATCAGTCAGGGTTGGAAGGGACCACAAGGATCAGCTAGTTCCAACCCCCCTGCCATGGGCAGGGACACCCCACACTAGATCAGCCTGGCCACAGCCTCAGCCAGCCTGGGCTTAAACACCTCCAGGGACAGGGCCCCAACCACCTCCCTGGACAACACATTCCAGGGCTTCACCACTCTCATGGGGAAGAACTTCCTCCTCCCCTCCAGCCTCAATCTCCCCACCTCCAGCTTCATTCCATTCCCCCTAGTCCTATCACTCCTTGAGATCCTGAGCAGTCCCTCCCCAGCCTTCCTGTAGCCCCCTTCAGATACTGGAAGGCCACAATGAGGTCACCTCAGAGCCTTCTCTTCTCCAGACTGAACAGCCCCAACTCCTTCAGTCTGTCCTCATAGGAGAGGTGCTCCAGCCCTCTGATCATCCTCCTGGCCCTTCTCTGGACACCTTCCAGCACCTCCACATCCCTCTTGTCATAGGGGCTCCAGAACTGGAGGCAGTACTCCAGGTGGGGTCTCCCCAGAGCTGAGCAGAGGGGGAGAATCACCTCCCTTGCCCTGCTGGCCACACTTCTGATGCAGCCCAGGAGCTGATTGGCTTTCTGGGCTGCAAGTGCACACTGAGAGCTCATGTTGAGCTTCTCCTCCCCCAGCACCCCCAATGCTCTCTCCTCAGGGCTGCTTTCCAGCCAGTCCCTGCCCAGCCTGCATTTGTGCCTGGGATTGCCTCCACCCAGCTGCAGGACCCTGCCCTTGGTCTTGTTGACCCTCCTGAGGTTGGCTTGTGCCCACCTCTCCAGCCTGTCAGGGTCCCTCTGGATGGCCTCCCTTCCCTCCAGCCTGTCTGCTGCACCACACAGCTTGGTGTCAGCAGCAAACTTGCTGAGAGTGCACATGGAGGTTGGCAAAGAGAAAGGGATGCTGCCACAGCACCTCTGCCCAGGCAGGCTTCAGGGGCAAGAGATGCAGAGGAGAGCTCAGGGTTTGAAGGGCAGCAGAAGCCACTGAACAGTTCCAGAGATCTTTCTGCTATTCAGCTTCAAAGTCTGCCTTCAGAATCAGAGAACCTCTTCAGGGGGAAAAGACCTCTAAGGTCATCCAGTCCAACCCTTCTCTACCTCTCCCAAGCCTGGTGCTAAACCCACAGCCCTCAGCACCACATCTCTGCATCTTATGAACACCTCCAGGGATGAGGATTCAACCAGCTCCCCTGGCAGCCTGTTTCAGTGTCTGAGAACTGCTTCAGTGAACACCTCTCCTGTAACAGTCTCTCAGCCACTCTGACCCCAGCCTGTAGCACTGCCTGGGGTTGCTGTGGCCAATGTGCAGCACCTGGCACTTGGATGTGTTCAATCTCATGCCCTTGGACTCTGCCCATATGCCCAGCCTGGCAAGGTCCCTCTGCAGAGCTCTCCTACCCTCCAGCAGATCAACTCCTGCCCCCAGCTTGGTGTCATCTGCAAACTTGCTGATGACTGACTCAATGCCCTCATCCAGATCATCAATGAAGAGGTTGAACAGGATGGGGCCCAGCAGTGATCCCTGGGGCACATCACTGGTGCCTGGCTGCCAGCTGGCTGTGGCACCATTCACCACCACTCTCTGGGCTCAGCCTCCAGCCAGTTCCTTCCTGCCCCCAGGACAGGGGGGTTGGTTGGGACTGGATGATCTTTAAGGTCCCTTCCAAGCCAAACCATTCCATGAACATAAAATGGATGCAGTCACACTTGCATGACTGAAGACACAGAATGGGTTTGGGCTGGAAAGGACCACCTGCTACCCTGGGTTCTCTTTCGGTTCCTTCCAAGCTGCCACAGCTGCCAAGCCTCCAACTGCAAAGAAGAAGTGTGACCAGATGACAATGACTCAACAGCAAAGCTCAGAGGGAAGGAACCAAGTTCCCAGTGAAAAGAACCCCAGCCTGCTGCATTTGTTCCTCACCTGATCCCAGCTGGCAGCAGGCTGCCACCACAGGCAGTGTGGAAGTGACTGTCCCAGCAGAGAGAAGTTCTGCTGCTGCAGTGGTTTAAAAAGCAACAGCTGTGGCAGGTGAACTCTAGCAGAGCCTCAGACTGGAGAAAGAAATGCTTGCATTGACCATGGAGCTCCTAGGTGGCAGCACACAGTGTCCTAAGTGTTGTTGAGGGTTGTGTCCTTAGAGCACACAGTCTCAGGCTGCACCAGGGGAGGTTTAGGCTGGAGGTTAGGAAGAAGTTCTTCCCAGAAAGAGAGATTGGCCATTGGGATGTGCTGCCCAGGGAGGTGGTGGAGCACAGCCCTGTGAGGAGAGGCTGAGGGAGCTGGAGAAGAGGAGGCTCAGGGGAGACCTTCTTGCTCTCTACAACTCCCTGAAGGGAGGTTGTAACCAGGAGGGGGTTGGTCTCTTCTCCCAGGCAGCCAGCACCAGAACAAGAGGACACAGTCTCAAGCTGTGCCAGGGGAGGTTTAGGCTGGAGGTTAGGAAGAAGTTCTTCCCAGCAAGAGATTGAGATGTGCTGCCCAGGGAGGTGGTGGAGTCCCCAGCCCTGGAGGTGTTTAGGAAGAGCCTGGCTGGGGTGCTTGGTGCCATGGTTTAGCTGATTAGATGGTGTTGGGTGATAGGTTGGACTGGATGATCTCAAAGGTCTCTTCCAACCTGGTTAATCTATTCTGTTCTATCAACTCTTCAACCCTTCTTGTGGAAAGGGCTGGGAAGTTGGCAGCTGTGAGGGACTTTTTCCAAGGGCTTGGAGTAACAGGATGAGGGGGAATGGACTGAAGCTTGAGGAGGACAGGTGTAGACTGGAGACTGGGATGAAATTCTTGACAGGGAGGCACTGGGACAGGCTGCCCAGGGAGGCTGTGGATGTCCCCTCCCTGGCAGGGCTCAAGGCCAGGCTGGATGAAGCCTTGAGCAGCCTGGGCTAGTGGGAGGTGTCCCTGCCTGTGGCAGGGTGGGGTGGAACCAGGTGATCTTCAAGGTCCCTTCCAACCCAAACCCTTCCATCACTTTTCTCCTGGCAGAAGGACCTTCCTGAGACAGCAGTCAGGCCTCTCCCTGCCTTGGGAGCAGACACAGTTGTGGCAGTGAGGCCTCCTTCCAGGCTGCTGCAGTGTGAGGTGTCCCTGCCTATGGCAGGGGGTTTGGAACTGGCTGAGCCTTGAGGTCCCTTCCAACCCTGACAGTTCTATGATTTCTTAAAACACACTGAGAACCTTCAAAGGGGAAGCAAAGAGACTGCTCTGCAGAGATCCTGCTTGGGATGATGGCCACATGTCCCAGGGCAGGAATTCCCCAAGGGCTGCTGAAAGCCCTGGGGACAGCACAAGTGTGTCACTGTGCTGCTGTTCCCAGACTGAGCAGAGGAGGGTCAGCCCCAGCAGCTGCTGGTTTGTCACTTGTCATGGGAATCAGAGCACAGAGGAAGTGAAACTGTCTCAGAGAAGCACAGGCAGAAGCTTTTGGGTTTTTTCCCTGCAGCACAGCCACAGATCCCAGCACAGGAGGGGTTGGAAGGGCCCTCTGGAGATCATGCAGTCCAAACTCCCTGCCAGAGCTGGGTCACCCACAGCAGCCTGCCCAGGAGCACAACACCCAGGTGGCTTTGGAATCTCTCCAGAGCAGGAGAGTCCACAACCTCTCTGGGCAGCCTGCTCCACCACCCTCACACCAAAGCAGCTTTTCTTCCTGCTTAGATAGAACCTCCTGGGCTCCAGTTTGTGCCTGCTGCCCCTTGTTCTGTCACTGAGAGGACTCTGGCTCTAGCCTCTTGCACCCCACCCTTTAGCTATTGATCTGGGGCCGCTCTTCTCCAGGCTAAACAGCCCCAGGGCTCTCAGCCTTTCCTCCTCACAGAGGTACTCCAGGCCACTCAGCATCTTTGCAGCCTCTGCTGGACTCTCTCCAGTACTTTCCTGTCTCTCTTGAACTAGGGAGCCCAGAACTGGACCCAGCACTCCAGATGTGGCCTCCCTAGGGCAGAGTACCTCCCCTGGCCTGCTGCCCATGCTCTTCCTCATGCACCCCAGGATCACTTTGGCCTTCTTGGCCATGAGGGCACATTGCTGGCTCATGGTGAACTTCCTGTCCACCAGCACTGCCAGGCCCTTCTCTCCAGAGCAGGTCACCTCCTAACCTTGGCTGGTAGCACAATGAGCTTGACCTCAGGCTCAGCTGGAGAGCAGAAGGTGCATTTGCACTGAAAGTCAAGAAACACCCAAAATTCCAGCACCTGAAGGGGGCCTACAAGAAGCTTGCAGAGGGGCTGCTTACATGGGCCTGCAGTGACAGGATGAGGAGCAGGGGTTTGGAATTAGAGGAGCTTTAGAGTGGATGCTAGGAACAAGTTCTGCACCATGAGGGTGGTGGAGGAACACTGCAACAGGTTGCCCAGGGAGGTGATTGAGGCCTCACTCCTGGGGATATTCAAGGTCAGGCTCAACAAGGCTCTGAGCTACCTGATCTAGTGGAGGATGTCCCTGCTGACTGCAGAGGGTTGGACTGGCTGGCCTTTGGAGGTCCCTTCCACCCCAAACCATCCTGTGTGGTGAGGACATGGGCCTGCAGTGACAGGATGAGGGGCAGGGGTTTGGAACTAGAGGAGCTTTAGAGTGGATGCTAGGAACAAGTTCTGCACCATGAAGGTGGTGGAGGAACACTGCAACAGGTTGCCCAGGGAGGTGATTGAGGCCTCACTCCTGGGGATATTCAAGGCCAGGCTCAACAAGGCTCTGATCTAGTGGAGGATGTCCCTGCTGACTGCAGAGGGTTGGACTGGCTGGCTTTTGGAGGTCCCTTCCACCCCAAACCCTCCTGTGTGGTGAGGACACTTGAAGACAGGCAACTTACAGCGCCACAAGAGTTGGGGCCTCCGTGGAAGAGCGTGCAGGCAATCCTCACTACTTCTGCTTCCATCTTCCTCAAGCCAGGAAATATATCTGGGTGGAGAGGATTACTCCAGGCAAACTCTTCATACACCTTCAGAAGAGCAAAAGGAGAAAGGTAAGCTTGGATTATCAGGGCAGAGTTGAGAGCCCATCAGGGAGACGGAGCTGTAACAGGGCTGCAGCTCTCCTTGGACCTCACTCCTGCTGCCAGCAAATACCACAAGCTGGGAAGCTGTGGCTGAGAGGCAAACAAAGGAAAGGAAAGAGCAGAGCAAACTGTTTGTTTTTCCAGGGCATTCTGGCCTCTGGAGTGGTTTTGTAGCACCAGATGTGATGTTGCATTCGGGGTGATATACGATGAGATACAGGTTGGACTCGATGATCTTGGAGATCTCTTCCAACCTTAGTGATACTGAGAAGATCTCCTGCTGCAAAGAGGTGATTGGGAACAGTCAGCATGGCTTCACCAAGGGCAAATCCTGCCTGACCAGCCTGGTGGCCTTCTCTGCACAGGTGACAACATTGATAGCTGAGGGGCGAGCAGCTGATGTCCTTTACCTGGGCCTGAGCAAAGCCTTCGACACTGTCCCGCACCACAGCCTGGTCTCCAGGCTGGTGACACATGGGTTGGATGGGTGACCACTAGATGGATAAGGAACTGGCTTGATGGCTGCACCCAAAGAGTGGCTGTCCATGGCTCCATGTCCCAGTGGAGGCCAGGGACAAGCAGAGTCCCTCAGGGATCAGTCCTGGCACCAGGCTTGTTCAACATCTCTGTGGGTGCCAGGGACAGTGGCACTGAGTGCACCCTCAGCAAGTTTGCTGCTGACACCAAGCTGTGTGGTGCAGCAGACAGGCTGGAGGGAAGGGAGGCCATCCAGAGGGACCTGGACAGGCTGGAGGGGTGGGCACAAGCCAACCTCAGGAGGTTCAACAAGAGCAAGGGCAGGGTCCTGCAGCTGGGTGGAGGCAATCCCAGGCACAAATGCATGCTGGGCAGGGACTGGCTGGAAAGCAGCCCTGAGGAGAGAGCCTTGGGGGTGCTGGGGGAGGAGAAGCTCACCAGGAGCTCTCAGTGTGCACTTGCAGCCCAGAAAGCCAATCAGATCCTGGGCTGCAGCAGGAGAAGTGTGGCCAGCAGGGCAAGGGAGGTGATTCTCCCCCTCTGCTCAGCTCTGGTGAGACCCCACCTGGAGTACTGCCTCCAGTTCTGGAGCCCCTATGACAAGAGGGATGTGGAGGTGCTGGAAGGTGTCCAGAGAAGGGCCACAAGGATGATCAGAGGGCTGGAGCTGCTCTCCTGTGAGGACAGACTGAGGGAGTTGGGGCTGTTCAGTCTGGAGAAGAGAAGGCTCCGAGGTGACCTCATTGTGGCCTTCCAGTATCTGAAGGGGGCTCCAAGAAGGCTGGGGAGGGACTGCTCAGGATCTCAGGCAGTGATAGGACTAGGGGGAATGGAATGAAGCTGGAGGTGGGGAGATTGAGGCTGGAGGTGAGGAGGAAGTTCTTCCCCATGAGAGTGGTGAAGCCCTGGAATGTGTTGTCCAGGGAGGTGGTTGGGGCCCCAGCCCTGGGGGTGTTTAAGCCCAGGCTGGCTGAGGCTCTGGGCTCTGGCCAGGCTGATCTAGTGTGGGGTGTCCCTGCCCATGGCAGGGGGGTTGGAACTAGCTGATCCTTGTGGTCCCTTCCAACCCTGACTGATACTATGACACTATGATCATGCAGGCCTCGTGTGGTCCTCTTCCCAAGGAGCTGTGAGAAGCTGACCCAAACCCTTCTGCTCTGCAGAATCAGTGCTGGCAAAGCTTCCCCTCCAAGGGGAATGCTGTGTAGCAGCTAGGAAAGCACCAATGTCCTCCACAACAAAAAGCAGCTGTGGAAGCCTCTGTCTTGTGCTCCTCCTGCACTCAGTGGGATGCCAGGATAAAGCTGAGACATGCCAGCCCCAGCCCCAGCCCCCTGCAGTCACAGCTGCAGGCCTGTGGGAAGACACTGAGGAGAACAAAGCAGCACAAACAGAGGGAATGTTTCTGGGACACTCCAAGCTGAGGACCTCCCCCCCCCAGAAAGGCTGCTCTGAGCTTTAAGTTCCTCCAGAAGGGGCAAAGCAAAAGTCCAAGTGCAGAAGAAAACAGCAAACCAGAGCTCATTGCAGCTGCTGGAAAAGCTGCTGCCAGCAGCAAGGGGGTCAGGAGTTCCCCTTCTAGCAAACAAAAACCCCAAACCCTCTTGATGTAGAGGTCTGAGAGCAGAGCTTTGGCTGGTCTGTGTTCCAACCTTCTCCAAGAGAAATGGTCCTGAGGAGCTAACCAGGCCTAACAAAGGCACCAGGGCAGGCAGGGCAGAGCTGCACTGCTGTAAGGTCTGGAGCAGGAAGCACCACCAAGAAACCATTCACAGGCTTCTGGGCTGTTGGGTTTCTTTCACTTAAACCAAGAGGAATGCAAGTGTGGCTCAGTGAAGCTGCTCCAGCCCAAACTCTGCTGGTAACAGGAGAGTCAAGAGTAGCTTCACTCCAGCCTGCAGCACAGACACAGCTGGGGGGGCTTGGGGAAGCTGGTCTGTGGCCTCCAAGCCTTTCCTCGGGGTTCAGTTCCCCCTTAAACAGAATGGAACTCAAAACACAGCAGTTTCATACTCAAAACAGAATCTCCTCTGCTGGGAGCCTGCTCAGCCCTCTCTGCTCTCCCCACTGCTCTCCCCTGCTGGGAGCCTGCTCAGCCCTCCCTGCTCTCCCCTGCTTTGGGAGCCTGCTCTGCCCTCCCTGCTCTCCCCACTGCTCTCCCCTGCTGGGAGCCTGCTCAGCCCTCCCTGCTCTCCCCTGCTGGGAGCCTGCTCAGCCCTCCCTGCTCTCCCCTGCTGGGAGCCTGCTCAGCCCTCCCTGCTCTCCCCTCTGCTCTCCCCTGCTGGGAGCCTGCTCAGCCCTCCCTGCTCTCCCCTGCTGGGAGCCTGCTCAGCCCTCCCTGCTCTCCCCTGCTGGGAGCCTGCTCAGCCCTCCCTGCTCTCCCCTGCTGGGAGCCTGCTCAGCCCTCTCTGCTCTCCCCTCTGCTCTCCCCTGCTGGGAGCCTGCTCAGCCCTCCCTGCTCTCCCCTGCTGGGAGCCTGCTCAGCCCTCCCTGCTCTCCCCTGCTGGGAGCCTGCTCAGCCCTCTCTGCTCTCCCCTGCTGGGAGCCTGCTCAGCCCTCTCTGCTCTCCTCTGCTGGGAGCCTGCTCAGCCCTCCCTGCTCTCCCCTGCTTTGGGAGCCTGCTCAGCCCTCTCTGCTCTCCCCTGCTTTGGGAGCCTGCTCAGCCCTCTCTGCTCTCCTCTGCTTTGAGAGCCTGCTCAGCCCTCTCTGCTCTCCCCTGCTTTGGGAGCCTGCTCAGCCCTCTCTGCTCTCCCCTGCTTTGAGAGCCTGCTCAGCCCTCTCTGCTCTCCCCTGCTTTGAGAGCCTGCTCAGCCCTCTCTGCTCTCCCCTGCTTTGGGAGCCTGCTCAGCCCTCTCTGCTCTCCTCTGCTGGGAGCCTGCTCAGCCCTCTCTGCTCTCCCCTGCTTTGGGAGCCTGCTCAGCCCTCCCTGCTCTCCCCTGCTTTGGGAGCCTGCTCAGCCCTCTCTGCTCTCCCCACTGCTCTCCCCTGCTTTGGGAGCCTGCTCAGCCCTCCCTGCTCTCCCCTGCTTTGGGAGCCTGCTCAGCCCTCTCTGCTCTCCCCTGCTTTGGGAGCCTGCTCAGCCCTCTCTGCTCTCCCCACTGCTCTCCCCTGCTGGGAGCCTGCTCAGCCCTCTCTGCTCTCCCCTGCTTTGGGAGCCTGCTCAGCTCTCTCTGCTCTCCCCTCTGCTCTCCCCTGCTTTGGGAGCCTGCTCAGCCCTCTCTCCTCTCCCCTGCTTTGGGAGCCTGCTCAGCCCTCTCTCCTCTCCCCTGCTTTGGGAGCCTGCTCAGCCCTCTCTGCTCTCCCCTCTGCTCTCCCCTGCTGGGAGCCTGCTCAGCCCTCTCTGCTCTCCCCTGCTTTGGGAGCCTGCTCAGCTCTCTCTGCTCTCCCCTCTGCTCTCCCCTGCTTTGGGAGCCTGCTCAGCCCTCTCTGCTCTCCCCTCTGCTCTCCCCTGCTTTGGGAGCCTGCTCAGCCCTCTCTGCTCTCCCCTCTGCTCTCCCCTGCTGGGAGCCTGCTCAGCCCTCTCTGCTCTCCCCTGCTTTGGGAGCCTGCTCAGCTCTCTCTGCTCTCCCCTCTGCTCTCCCCTGCTTTGGGAGCCTGCTCAGCCCTCTCTCCTCTCCCCTGCTTTGGGAGCCTGCTCAGCCCTCTCTCCTCTCCCCTGCTTTGGGAGCCTGCTCAGCCCTCTCTGCTCTCCCCTCTGCTCTCCCCTGCTGGGAGCCTGCTCAGCCCTCTCTGCTCTCCCCTGCTTTGGGAGCCTGCTCAGCTCTCTCTGCTCTCCCCTCTGCTCTCCCCTGCTTTGGGAGCCTGCTCAGCCCTCTCTGCTCTCCCCTCTGCTCTCCCCTGCTGGGAGCCTGCTCAGCCCTCTCTGCTCTCCCCTGCTTTGAGAGCCTGCTCAGCCCTCTCTGCTCTCCCCTGCTTTGAGAGCCTGCTCAGCCCTCTCTGCTCTCCCCTCTGCTCTCCCCTGCTGGGAGCCTGCTCAGCCCTCCCTGCTCTCCCCTCTGCTCTCCCCTGCTGGTCTCTACCTGGTGTTTTCACAGCCCAAATCATAGAATGGTTTGGGTTGGGAGGCACCTCCAAAGCTCACCCAGTCCAACCCCCCTGCAGTCAGCAGGGACATCCTCCACCAGATCAGGTTGCTCAGAGCTTCATTGAGCCTCACCTTGAGTATCTCCAGGGAAGGAGTCACAACCACCTCCCTGGGCAACCTGCTGCAGTGTTCCACCACCCTCCTGGTGCAGAACTTGTTCCTAACATCCAATCTAAGTCTCCTCTAGTTTCAAACCACTTCCCCTTGTCCTATCACTGTCATCAGTCCCTCTGCAGCCTTCTTGTAGGCCCCCCTCAGGTACTGGAAGGTCTCCCTGGAGCCTCCTCATCCCCAGCTCCCTCAGGCTGTCCTCCTAGCAGAGGTGCTCCAGCCCCCTGATCACTTTCAGATGCTTTGCTTGCAATCCCCCTTCCACCTGGGCTCCCCCTAAGCTCTGTCTTCAGAGCTGGGCAGTCTCACATTGCAGATCTTGCCTACTTATTCTGAAGGATGCTGGGAGAGTGTTGCATGGGTTCTGGTGAGGCTGAAGATGCACAGTGAGGCTGCTTGCACTTTACCTTCACCAGGAGTTGGGTGAGCTTCTCTTCTCCACTGTACACAGTGCCAGAGACTCTCCCATCCTGCCAGCGCACGTCCCCTGCAAGAGAAGAGCACACTGCTGGCAAAGGCCTCCCCTCTGAAAGCACCAGGAGGAGCCCAGAGGAGGCCCCTCACCAGCTCTGCAGAGGAAGATTCAGCTTTGGAGGTGTCACTCAGGAGAAACAATTATGGTTTGGCCTGGAGAAAAGGAGAACCAAGGGAGACCTCACTCCCTGAAAGTAGGTTGGAGCCAGGGGGGAGCTGCTCTCTTCTCCCAAGCAGCAAGCAGCAAGAAAAGAGGAAATGGCCTCAAGTTGCACCAGAGGAGATTCAGGTTGGACATGAGGAACAACTTCTTCCCTGAAAGCATTGTCAAGCCCTGGACCAGGCTGCTCAGGGCAGTGGTGGACTCAGTCCCCGTGCCTTGAGGGATTTAAAAGCAGTTAGGCACATCCTGTAGCAAACACTCCTGGAATCAGTAAGGTTGGAAAAGACCTCAAGGATCATCAGATCCAACCTGTCACCCAACACCTCAGGACTACTGAACCATGGCACCAAGTGCCACATCCAATTCCCTCTTCAACACCTGCAGGGATGGTGACTCCACCACCTCCCTGAGCAGCACATCCCAATGGCCAATCTCTCTTGCTGGGAAGAACTTCTTCCTACCATCCAGCCTAAACCTCCCCTGGCACAGCTTGAGACTGTGTCCTCTTCTTCTGGTGCTGCTTGCCTGGCAGAAGAGACCAACCCCCACCTGGCTACAACCTCCCTTCAGGGAGTTGCAGACAGCAAGAAGGTCTCTCCTGAGCCTCCTCTTCTCCAGGCTAAGCAACCCCAGCTCCCTCAGCCTCTCCTCACAGGGCTGTGCTCCAGACCCCTCCCCAGCTTTCTTGCCCTTCTCTGGACACCTTCCAGCATCTCAACATCTTTCCTGACCTGAGCAGCCCAGAACTGGACACAGGACTCAAGGTGTGGCCTAAGCAGTGCTGAGTCCAGGGGCAGAATGACCTCCCTGCTCCTGCTGGCCACACTGTTCCTGATGCAGGCCAGGATGCCCTTGGCCTTCTTGGTCACCTGGGCACACTGCAGGCTCATGTTCAGCCTCCTATCAACCAGCACCCCCAGGTCCCTCTCTGCCTGGCTGCTCTCAGCCACTCTGCCCCCAGCCTGTAGCACTGCCTGGGGTTGCTGTGGCCAATGTGCAGCACCCAGCCCAACACTGCCAAGCCCACCACCAAACCATGGCCCTCAGCACCACCTCTACCCTGCCTTTAAATCCCTCCAGGGATGAGGACTCCACCACTGCCCTGGGCAGCCTGTTCCAGGCCTTGACAGACTACCCAAGGAAGAAATTGTTCCTAAAGCCCAACCTAACCTTCTCCTGGTGCAACCTGAGGCCTTTTCTTTTTCCCCTGTCACTTGTTCCTTGGGAGAAAAGAGCAATCCCCAGCTGGCTCCAACCTCCTCTCAGGGAGTTTGAGAAAGCCAGAAGGTCTTTCCTGCAGGCTGCACAACTCCCTTCCCTGCAAGGAACAAAATGGGATGGAGCTTGTCTTCAAGGTGAGGGTGAGCTTAGCTTCTTGGCTACTGCTTGCTCTGTTGCCCAGTGTATTTTTGTTAAGTATTGATCAGCTGTTCTCTGACTATTGCAGGAGGCTGCAGTCTGCTCTGGCTGCAGAGGTTGCTCATGAGGCAGTCTGAGCACTGAGGCACCCAACAGAGGTGTTACTGGCAGGCCTATTCATGAGCCCAACAGGATGGCATTCAGTAAGTCCAAATGCCAGGTGCTGCTCTTTGGCCACAGCAACCCCAGGCAGAGCTACAGGCTGGGGGCAGAGGGGCTGAGAGCAGCCAGGCAGAGAGGGACCTGGGGGAACTGGTTGACAGCAGCTGAACAGGAGCCAGTAGTGTGCTGAAGGGAGGGGAACCTTTCCTCCCTGCTGAGGAGAGGCTGAGGGAGCTGGGGTTGCTTAGCCTGGAGAAGAGGAGGCTCAGGGGAGACCTCATTGCTCTCTCCAACTCCCTGAAGGGAGGTTGTAGCCAGGTGGGGGTTGGTCTCTTCTGCCAGGCCAGCAGCACCAGAACAAGAGGACACAGTCTCAAGCTGTGCCAGGGGAGGTTCAGGCTGGAGGTGAGGAAGAAGTTCTTCCCAGAGAGTAATTGGCTGCCCAGGGAGGTGGTGGAGTCACCATCCCTGGAGGTGTTTAGGAAGAGCCTGGCTGGGTGCTTGGTGCCATGGTTTAGTTGATCAGATGGTGCTGGGTGATAGGTTGGACTTGATGATCTTTGAGGTCTTTTCCAACCTGGTTTACTCTATTCTAACAGCTGGACACTGGACTTGGCAGTGTTGGGTTAACAGCTGGACTCTAGTCCAGTGCAGAGCCACAAAGCTGCTGAAGGGAGTAGAACCTCTCCTCCCTGCTGAGGAAAGGTTGAGGGAGCTGGGAGGAAACTGAGGGGTGACTTCATTCATGTTCTTCTAGATGTGAAGGGTGAGTGTCAGGAGGATGGAGAGCTCAGGGAGGTCCAGTGACAGTACCAGGGGCAGTGGGTGCAAGCTGCAGCACAGGGGGTGCAAGCTGCAGACAAAGAAAACAGCTTTTCACTGTGAGGGTGTCAGAGCCCTGGAGCAGGCTGCCCAGAGAGGTTGTGGAGTCTCTTCCTCTGGGGCATCCCAAACCCACCTGGAAGCATCCCTGTGTAAGCTGCTCTAGGTGATCCTGCCCTGGCAGGGGGGTGGGGGCTGGACTCAAACTCTGGAGATCCCTTCCCACCCCAAACATTTTGTGATGATCTGAAAAGTCTTTTTCACCTATGACTGTACCACTCTGTGACTTCTGTGCCACAGGGACAGCTCTGTGTGTGTGTGGATGGTGCATCCCATGGGCTTAGCAAACAGCAAGGAAAGCAGGAGTGAGGAGTCAGCAGACAAACCCCCCCCAGCTGAAGCAAGCACTTACATTAATGTGTAATCCACTTTAATCCCCCCACTGCTGGCCCCCCCAGACTGCTGCCCAACCAGCTGAGCCCTAAACTGGCTCAAGTTAAAGCCACTTTTTCAAAGGGCACCCAGCAAGCCCAGGGAGCTGAGGAGAGATGGAAAGGGCCAAGCTGGCACTGCTGAAAGCAGCCCCAACAGGGCTGGATGCCTCTCAAAGTTCTCCCACCCTCCCAAGCAGAGAGAAGGGGAAGGCTGTCACAGCCCAGCCCACACTTCCAAGCAACTCTCCAAGGCAAGGAGAGGGGAATAGGAGAAGCATAAGCAAGACAGGGAAGAAGAGGAGGAAGTTGTTACAGGGTACTTGGCTGTGAAACTGAGTCTGGAGGAAGTGAACTGTCCCAGGGGAAATGTAGAGGTTCTCTGAATGGTTTAGGGAGGAAGGGACCTTAAAGATCATCTGCTTCCAACACCACCTCCCACTAGCCCAGGCTGCTCAAGGTCTCATCCAGCCTGGCCTTGAACACCTCCAGGGAAGGGATACCAACAACCTCCCTGAGCAACCTGTTCCAGTGTCTCCCCAGCCTCACTGGAAAGAGTTTCCTCCTCATCTCCAGCCTGCATCTGCCCTCCTCAAACTTCAATCCATCCCCTAACATCCTATCACTACAAGCCCTAGGAAAAAGGCCCTCCCCAGCTTTCCTGCAGGCTCCCTTCAGGTGATGGAAGGCTGCTCTATGATCTCCTCAGAGCCTTCTTCTCTCCAGGCTGAACAGCCCCAACTGCCTCAGCCTAGTTCCCATAGTGGAGGTTCTCCAGCCCTCTGATCACCTTGGTGGCCTCCTCTGGACCTGCTCCAGAAGCTCCATGTCCCTCTTTTGCTGGGGGGGGCACCAGAACTGGAGGCAGTTCTCCAGGTGGGGTCTCACCAGGGCAGAGCAGAGGGGCAGAATCCCCTCCCTGTGCTGCTGCTCTCCCTGCTCTGGATGCAGCCCAGCACACAGCTGCCTGCTGGGCTGCCAGGGACCACTGCTGGCTCCTGGGGAGTTTGTCACCAGCTGACACCCCCAAGTCCTTCTCCTCCAGACTGCTCTCCAGCCACTCCTCTCCCAGCCTGGATTTGTGCTGGGGATTGCCCTGACCCAGGTGCAGGACCTTGCCCTTGGCCTTGTTGAACTTCATGAGGTTGGCTTGGGCCCAGTTCTGCAGCTTGTCCAAGCCCCTCCAGAGGCCATCCCTTCCCTCCAGAATTCAAGGCACCTCTCCTGTTTGGGATAGGAGCAACACAGTCAGGTCTTCTCTGGCCACCAAGTCACCCAAACTGACTCATTAGGAGCAACAGGTAGGCAAGTCAGGGTGGGGATGCTTACATGAGGGAAGCAACTCCATTAAGTTGCAGACAGTGCTTCTGTGGACCCAAGCCAGCACATCATCATGACCTTGCCTTCCTTATTGGCATTTTCAAGGTTTCTCAGTGTCTTAAAAGGCATTTTCAGGGTATCACAGTACATTAGAGGCTGGAAAGGAGCTCAAGAGGTAATGCAATCCAACCTGCCAAAAGCAGGGTCACCTAAGGGCAGTCAGCACAGGAATGCATCCAGGTGGGGTTTGAAAGCCTCCAGAGAAGGAGACTCCACAACCTCTCTGGGCAGCCTGCTCCAGGGCTCTGGCACCCTCACTGCAAAGAAGTTTCTCCTCATGTTGAGCTGAAACCTTCTCTGTTCCACTTTGTCTCCATTGTTCCTTGGCTTAGCACTGTGCACCACCCAAAGGATCTTGGCCCCCTCCACTTGCCCCCCACCCCTCAGCTATTGATAGGCACTGATCAGATCCCCTCTCAGCCTTCTCTTCTCCAGACCAAACAGCCCCAGGGCTCTCAGTCTCTCTCCATAGGGGAGATGCTCAAGTTCCCTAAGCATCCTCCTGGCTCTCTGTTGGGCTCTCTCCAGCAGGTCTCTGTCTCTCTTGAACTGGGGAGCCCAAGACTGGACACAGCATTCCAGGTGTGGTCTCAGCAGGGCAGAGCAGAGGGGGAGCAGAACCTCCCCAGCCCTGCTGGCCACACTTTTCTTGCTGCACCCCAGGACCCCATTGGCTCTCTTGGCCCCCAGGGCACATTGCTGTCCCCTGCAGAGCTTGCTGTCCAGCAGCACTCCAAGGTCTTCCTCTGTGGAGCTGCTTTCCAGCAGGGCAGCCTCTGACCTGTCCTGGTGCCTGCAGCCGTGATGGGCCTTTTAGCAATGCATCCCAGGCAAGCAGCAGCAGAACAAGAGCACACAGTCTCAAGCTGTGCCAGGGGAGGTTTAAGCTGGAGGTTAGGAAGAAGTTCCTTCCAGCAAGAGAGATTGGCCGTTGGGATGTGCTGCCCAGGGAGGTGGTGGAGTCACCATCACTGGAGGTGTTTAGGAAGAGCCTGGCTGGGGTGCTTGGTGCCATGGTTTAGTTGATCAGATGGTGCTGGGTGATAGGTTGGACTTGATGGTCTCAAAGCTCTTTTCCAACCTGGTTAATTCTCTTCTATTTCAGAGAGTAAGTCTAATGCTAGGTCTATGAAGGAGCCCCAGCTGTGCTGCAGCACAGCCTCACACTCATTCCTACCTTTGGAGCTGTACTCTTTCATCTTCTCCAGCACTTCAGCCTGGCTCAGGCCTCGTTCTGGCAGAGTTCTGACATAATCCTTTTCATCTTTCAGGAAGGATAAGCTGGAAGTGACATCCTGCAAGGCAGCATCAATCTTCTTTTGAATCTAAAAAGCAAGGAAAACCCTGTCAGGAGTGGCACTGCTCCCACGATACCCAGCTGGGGAGCTGCATGCAAGGCTGACCTCACTGCCACAGCCAGACAGGAACTGCTGCAGCTCTGTGACCAAAGAGCACAGCAAAGGTCACAGCTCCTCACACACAGGATCACCAAGGTTGGAAGAGACCTCAAAGATCATCAAGTCCAACTTGTCAGCACAGACCTCATGACTAGACCATGGCACCAAGTGCCACATCCAATCCCCTCTTGAACTCCTGCCACTAGATGATCTGCAAGGTGCCTTCCAACCTAAACCATTCCATGAATCCATTAGTGGGGGGACAGGACTGAACTTGAGTTCCTCTGAAACAACATCCTCCTCTTGAGCAAGGGCCAGCTGCAGCCAGTTCCTAGGTGAGCAATGTGGAAGGATAACTCTTTTTGTTTACCCATCAGATAACTTGCCCTGATGAGTTCAGAGCTCAGAGACCTGCTAGCAGTGGTGACCTGGATGGCACAAAGGTCCACAGAGCTCTGGGTAATCATTAATAGGAGCCAGGCTTTAGCATTTGGAAGGTTGAGGGTCTGGTTGGGGGGGGGGTTTCTTTCCTGCATAACATCTGGAACCCAGAAATCAGAGTATCACAGTATCAGTCAGGGTTGGAAGGGACCACAAGGATCAGCTAGTTCCAACCCCCCTGCCATGCCCAGGGACACCCCACACTAGATCAGCCTGGCCAGAGCCTCAGCCAGCCTGGCCTTAAACACCTCCAGGGACAGGGCCCCAACCACCTCCCTGGACAACCCATTCCAGGGCTTCACCACTCTCATGGGGAACAACTTCCTCCTCACCTCCAGCCTGAATCTCCCCACCTCCAGCTTCATTCCATCCCCCCCAATCCTATCCCTCCCTGACACCCTCAAAAGTCCCTCCCCAGCCTTCCTGTAGCCCCCTTCAGATACTGGAAGGCCACAATGAGGTCACCTCAGAGCCTTCTCTTCTGCAGACTGAACAGCCCCAACTCCTTCAGTCTGTTAGGGTTTAGAATGCTGTTGACTTAAGGATCAGGCAATGCACAGCTTGATCTGTTTTACCTGGAAGGGACCACAACCCCCTTCTGAGTTGTGTTCTTTCACCACCTAGCTTGAGTTGCCCTTGATAAGGTGAATTTTAGGGACTTGCTCTCTGCTGCTGGTATGGGTTTTTTGTCTGCCTGTTAGAAAGGCCACACCTTGAGTCCTGTGTCCAGTTCTGGGCTCCTCAGGTTAGGAAAGATGTTGAGAAGCTGGAAGGTGTCCAGAGAAGGGCAAGAAAGCTGGGGAGGGGTCTGGAGCACAGCCCTGTGAGGAGAGGCTGAGGGAGCTGGGGTTGCTTAGCCTGGAGAAGAGGAGGCTCAGGGGAGACCTCATTGCTGTCTGCAATTCCCAGAAGGGAGGTTGTAGCCAGGTGGGGGTTGGTCTCTTCTCCCAGGCAAGCAGCACCAGAACAAGAGGACACAGTCTCCAGCTGTGCCAGGGGAGGTTTAGGCTGGAGGTTAGGAAGAAATTCTTCCCAGCAAGAGAGATTGGCCATGGGAATGTGCTGCCCAGGGAGGTGGTGGAGTCTCCATCCCTGGAGGTGTTTAGGAAGAGCCTGGCTGGGGTGCTTGGTGCCATGGTTTAGTTGATTAGATGGTGGTGGGTGATAGGTTGGACTTGATGATCTCTAAGGTCTCTTCCAACCTGGTTAATTGTATTCTATTACCATGGATGAAGATAGAGTACAGCACTGGTCCCAGTACAGACCCATGGAGGGCAACCACTTGTCACCCATCTCCCTCTGGACATGAAACCATTAACCACTACCCTTTGTGTGCAATCATGCAACCAATTCCTTTCTCCACTGCACAGGGCACCCATCAAACCCATATCTCTCCAGCTTATCTTGGATCACTATGACCACAGCAACATGACAAAGTACACAGAACTCTCAAGTTCTGAGGGAGAGAGAGAGCTGAGCAGGCTGAAAGAAGGCTCTGGGCTAAGATGAAGAGCAGAAGTTGTCCAAACACTTACAATGGCCCCAACAAATGGCATCTTCCTCAGGAGCTTGAAGAACTGTTTTTTACTTCTTGATGTCAAACCTGAAAGACAAAGGCCAGAAGTTAAGAAACAAACCCAAAAACATCTAACTTGGAGCCCAGTGCTTCTGAGGCAGCCCATAATGAGCTCAAGGAGGACAATCTCTTCTCACAACATGGATAGGGCAAGACCCTCTGCAGTGGTGCCCAGTGACAGGCCCCAACTGGAACCCAGGAGGTTCCATGCCAACAGGAGAAGAAAAGTCTTTGGTGTGAGGGTGCTGGAGCCCTGGAGCAGGCTGCCCAGAGAGAGGTTGTGGAGTCTCCTGCTCTGGAGAGATTCCAACCCCACCTGGGCACTGTGATCCTGAGCAGCCTGCTGTGGGTACCCCTCTTTTAGCAGAGGGAGTTGGACTGGATGAGGAGAAAAGGAAGGAAAGGGGAGGGAGGAGAAAAGGAAGGAAAGGGGAGGGAGGAGAAAAGGAAGGAAAGGGGAGGGAGGAGAAAAGGAAGGAAAGGGGAGTGAGGAGAAAAGGAAGGAAAGGGGAGGGAGGAGAAAAGGAAGGAAAGGGGAGGGAGGAGAAAAGGAAGGAAAGGGGAGGGAGGAGAAAAGGAAGGAAAGGGGAGGGAGGAGAAAAGGAAGGAAAGGGGAGGGAGGAGAAAAGGAATAGGAGTAAGATAGAATTAACCAGGTTGGAAGAGACCTTAGAGATCATCAAGTCCAACCTATCACCCAGCACCATCTAATCATGGCACCAAGCACCCCAGCCAGGCTCTTCCTAAACACCTCCAGGGATGGTGACTCCACCACCTCCCTGGGCAGCACATTCCCATGGCCAATCTCTCTTGCTGGGAAGAACTTCTTCCTCACCTCCAGCCTAAACCTCCCCTGGCACAGCTGGAGACTGTGTCCTCTTGTTCTGGTGCTGGTTGCCTGGGAGAAGAGACCAACCCCCACCTGGCTACAACCTCCCTTCAGGTAGTTGGAGACAGCAATGAGGTCTCCCCTGAGCCTCCTCCTCTCCAGGCTAAGCAACCCCAGCTCCCTCAGCCTCTCCTCACAAGGCTGTGCTCCAGACCCCTCCCCAGCTCTGTTGCCCTTCTCTGGACATGTTCCAGCAAAGGGCAACAAAGCTGGTGAGGGATTTGGAGCACAAATCCTGTGAGGAGAGGCTGAGGCACCCAGATGATGATACCCAGAGGTCCCTTCCAACCCCCACCACGATGGCATTCAGTGATACAGGCTCAGTATTTCTGACCCAAGGGGCCAAGGGAGCATAGGGAGACAGAAACATGTTGAAGAGAACCTCTGCCTTCAGACCAGCAGCCAGCCAGGGGAGTCAACAATTTGATCTGTTTTCTTACAATCACAGAGTCCCAGACTGGTTTGGGTTGGAAGGGACCTCTAAAGGTCACTTAGACCCACAGTGAGCCAGGACATCTGCAACCAGAGCAGGCTGCTCAGATCCCCAGCCCACCTGCCCTGAAAAGCTTCCAGGTTTGGGGCTTCTACCACCCCTCTGGGCAACCTGGGCATAAAGAAATGTCTTCCCTTCTGTCTAGTCTGAATCTCCCTCTTTTAGTTTAAAAATCATCATCCCTTGTCCTGTTGCAGCAGGGCCTGATCAAAACCCTGCCCCCAGCTTTTCGATCAGCCCCTCTAAGCACTGAAAGGCCACCAGAAGGTCTGCCTAGAGCCTTCTCCAGGCTGAAGCCCAGCTCTCTCAGCCTGGCCTCACAGCAGAGGGCTTCCAGCACTCCCATCATTGCTGTGACCTCCTCTGCCCTGCTCTACCAAGTCCATGTCTGTGCTGAGGACTCCAGAGCTGGCCCCAGCAGCACTGCAGGTGGGGTGTGAGCAGAGCAGAGGGGCACAATCCCCTCCCTCCCCCTGCTGCTGCTGGGGATCAGCCCAGGACACAGCCAGCTCATGGCCAGCTTTTCACCCACCACTTCTTTCTCACAAAGGAGTTTGCAGGTTTACAGCAGAGAGAGGTTTTAGGAGTTCATTGAATCAATAAGGTTGGGAAAGACCTCAAAGGTCATCAAGTCCAACCTCTCACCCAACACCTCATGACTGCTAAACCACGGCACCAAGTGCCACATCCAGTCCCCTCTTGAACACCTAAAGGGTGGCTGTGCTAAAGGCAAAGTCTCCAGCCAAAAGGGAAAAGCCTTTTGGAGCTTCTTTTCTGCCTCTCCACAAGATGAAACCAGTCAGCAGCGTGAAAGCAGCTGCCAGGCCCAAGCAGGAAATGGCTCAGCCACAACAGGAGGAGGATTCACCCCGTGCCTGACCATCCAACACAGGAAACCTCTGATGCAACAGGAGGGGCCAAAGGGAAGGGCACAGGCTCCACCCCAGCCCAAATACTGAGAGAAGCCACTGATGACAAACACTGGGGAACTCCTGAGGTGGCTGTGAAGGCAGGAAGGCAAGCAGCACGACACAGGTCCCAGACGGGACCTGCTGAGCCACTTGGACACTCCCAAGTCCATGGGACCGGATGGGATCCATCCTAGGGTGCTGGGAGAGCTGGCAGAGGAGCTGCCAAGCTGCTCTCCATCATTTTCCTCCAGTCCTGGCTCTCCAGTGAGGTCCCAGGTGACTGGAAGCTGCCAATGTGGTCCCCATCCACAAGAAGGGTCGGATGGAGGAACCTGGAAACTCCAGGCCTGGCAGCCTGACCTCAGTGCCAGGGAAAGGGATGGAGCAGATTATCCTGGGGGCAATCACTGCACACCTGAAGGATGGCCAAGGGCTCAGGCCCAGCCAGCATGGAGTTAGGAAGGGCAGGTCCTGCCTCTCCTACCTGACCTCCTTCTGTGCCCAGGGGACTGCCTGCTGGATGTGGGGCAGGCTGTGGATGAGGTCTGCCTGGACTGCAGCAAAGCCTTTGACACTGTCCCCCACAGCAAACTGCTGGCCAAGCTGTCAGCCCCTGGCTGGGACAGCAGCACTCTGAGCTGGGTTAGGAACTGGCTGGAGGCTGAGCCCAGAGAGTGGTGGTGAATGGTGCCACAGCCAGCTGGCAGCCAGGCACCAGTGGTGTGCCCCAGGGATCAGTGCTGGGCCCTGTGCTCTTTAACATCTTCACTGATGATCTGGATGAGGGGATTGAGTCAGTCATCAGGAAGTTTGCAGATGACACCAAGCTAGGAGCAGATGTTGGTCAGTTAGAGGGTAGAAGGGCTCTGCAGAGGGACCTCGACCGACTGGACAGATGGGCAGAGTCCAACAGGATGGCATTCAGTAAGTCCAAGTGCCAGGGGCTGCACTTTGGCCACAGCAACCCCATGCAGAGCTACAGGCTGGGGAGGTTTAGGTTGGATGTTAGGAAGAAGTTCATAGAGAGAGAGCTTGGCCATTGGGATGTGCTGCCCAGGGAGGTGGTGGAGTCACCATCCCTGGAGGTGTTTAGGAAGAGCCTGGATGGGTGCTTGGTGCCATGGTTTAGTTGATCAGATGGTGCTGGGTGATAGGTTGGACTTGATGATCTTTGAGGTCTTTTCCAACCTGGTTTACTCTATTCTAACAGCTGGACACTGGACTTTGCAGTGTTGGGTTAACAGCTGGACTCTAGTCCAGTGCAGAGCCACAAAGCTGCTGAAGGGAGTGGAACCTCTCATCCCTGCTGAGGAAAGGTTGATGGAGCTGGGAGGGACCTGAGGGGTGACTTCATTCATGTTCTTCTAGATGTGAAGGGTGAGTGTCAGGAGGATGGAGGTCCAGTGACAGTGGTGGAGTCCCCATCCCCTGAGGGATTTAAAGGCAGGGTAGAGGTGGTGCTGAGGGCCATGGTTTGGTGGTGGACTTGGCAGTGCTAGGGTCATGGCTGGCCTTGATGATCTTGAAGGCCTTTTCCTTCTATGATAAATATTCCCAGTATTCAGCTACTCTCAGCTTCAAGCAGAAATAAGCCTGGTTGAGGAACAGAGAGGCACAGAAGCAAGCAGCAAGTTTAGAACTTGGCTGTTTTTAGTGGGCCTGTGGAAGAGAAGGCTCCGAGGTGACCTCATTGTGGCCTTCCAGTATCTGAAGGGGGCTCCAGGAAGGCTGGGGAGGGACTGCTCAGGATCTCAGGTAGTGATAGGACTAGGGGGAATGGAATGAAGCTGGAGGTGGGGAGATTGAGGCTGGAGGTGAGGAGGAAGTTCTTCCCCATGAGAGTGGTGAAGCCCTGGAATGGGTTGTCCAGGGAGGTGGTTGAGGCCCTGTCCCTGGAGGTGTTTAAGCCCAGGCTGGCTGAGGCTGTGGCCAGGCTGATCTAGTGTGGGGTGTCCCTGCCCATGGCAGGGGGGTTGGAACTAGCTGATCCTTGTGGTCCCTTCCAACCCTGACTGATACTATGATACCCCAGGCTGCAGAGGGACTGCTTCCAAAGGCCTGCAGTGAGAGTATGGATGGTTTGAAATGAGAGAAGAGCAGATTTAGACTGGATGTTAGGAACAGGTTCTGCACTGTGAGGGTGGGGGGAACACTGCAAGAGGTTGCCCAGGAAGGTAGTTGAGGTCTCACCTCTGGAGATATTGAAGGTCAGGCTTGACAAAGCTCTGAGCAACCTAAGCTAGTGGAAGATCTGCAGGGATGGTTGGACTAGATGACCTCTGGAGGTCCCTTCCAACCCAAACCATTTGATGTCCTCTCTCTGACCATCACCCAGGCAGAGAAAACTGCAGGGTCATCAAAACAGACCCCACTGAAGAGCTGTGCATATCAAAAACCACTCCAAACAGGAAGGAGGAGGAAAAACACAACCCACAAACCACCACCACATGGAATGATCAAGAACATGCTGAGGGTGAAAGATGCCTCCAACCCCCAGTCAAAGCCACAGCAGGAAGGGAAGCCATCAGGAGCTCTCCAGGCACTTAGCTGGGGTGACTAAGCCCCCAGGAAGCCAGCAGTGAGAGACTGATTGCCCCAGGTTGGGAGCAAGAGCAGAGCGTTGCGACAAGCAAATGGTTCAGCCAAAAGGAGAAGGGAGAGGAGAGGAAGGGAAGGAGATGGGAGGCACATTCCAGGCTGGCCTACCCCACCCTCAGAAGGAATGGAGGTGTTGCAGTGATCAGACAGGCCTTGACCTTGATTTGCAAGAGGGCTTTGTGAACACTGAGGGCAGGTTTAGAATGGATGTTAGGGAGAAATCCTTTGCAGTGAGGGCGGTGAGGCACTGGCACAGGTCGCCCAGGGGGGCTGGGGATGTTCCCTCCCTGGAGGTGTTCAAGGCCAGGCTGGGTGAGGCCTTGAGCAACCTGGGCTGGTGGAAGGTGTTCCTGCCAGGTAGCTGGAACCCTCAACCCTTCCAACCCAAACCATTCCATGCCTCTGTGAACCAGATGACCTTCAAGGCCCCTTCCAACCCAAACCATTCCATGCATCTATGAACCAGATGACCTTCAAGGCCCCTTCCAGCCCAAACCATTCCATGCCTGTGCGAACCAGATGACCTTCAAGGCCCCTTCCAGCCCAAACCATTCCATGCCTCTATGAACCAGATGACCTTCAAGGTCCCTTCCAACCCAGTCTGCTTAATAAATGTTTGGCCTTCTTTCATCCACTGTTGAGGACTCTGCCCCTCCAAAGAAACCCTCCCTCCCCCATTTCCAACACTTACTCTCAGACTGGAAGAGGAAGCCATGCAGCCAGACACCCAGAAGGGTAGAAGAAAAGGTCAGCCCAACCAGCTGCCAGGGTTCAAATCCATCACACTGGGCATTCACAAATCTTGTTGCTTTCTCCCAGTACATCTGGAGGACTTCCTTGTAGGGAATAATGGCATCCTGTGCAAAAGACAAGGAGAAGGGCAGGGAAAGAAGTTCAAGTGCACATCAGTAAGGCATCAAAACATCTAGGAGACCATTTGGCCTACTAGAAAGGTAGTTTTCATCATGAAGACTTCATGTTTCCCCTCAGCTCTTCCCATCCAGTCAAAAGCCTCCAATAAATAAACACCTGGAGAGGGTTCCAACACCTCCAGTGGAGTGCCAAGAGCTGACACAGAATCATCCAGGGTGGAAAAAGACCTTTAAGATGCAGCCCAAACAACCAAACTTCCATGGCCACTAAGGTATATCCTGAAGCACCACATCTACACACTTCTTGAACAGCTCCAGGGATGGTGGTGACTCCACCAGCTCTGTGGGCAGCCTCTTCCAACACCTGACCACTCCTGCAGGAAAGAAATTGCTCCTAATGTCCAACCTAAACTTGGCTGAACCTAAACCTATTTCTTTTCACCCTGTCCCTAAGAACTTGGGAGAAGAGACCAACACCAGCCTCACTCCAACCTCCTTTCAGAATAGAACAGAATAAACCAGGTTGGAAGAGACCTTCAAGGTAGCTGTAGAGAACAGTAAGGTCTCCCCTCAGCCTTCTCTTCTACAGGCTAAGCAATCCCAGCTCCCTCAGCCTCTCCTCATAGAATCAACAAGGTTGGAAAAGGCCTCAAAGATCATCAAGTCCAACCTGTCATAGTATCATAGTGTCAGTCAGGGTTGGAAGGGACCACAAGGATCAGCTAGTTCCAACCCCCCTGCCATGGGCAGGGACACCCCACGCTAGATCAGCCTGGCCAGAGCCTCAGCCAGCCTGGGCTTAAACACCTCCAGGGACAGGGCCCCAACCACCTCCCTGGACAACCCATTCCAGGGCTTCACCACTCTCATGGGGAAGAACTTCCTCCTCACCTCCAGCCTCAATCTCCCCACCTCCAGCTTCAGTCCATTCCCCCTAGTCCTATCACTCCCTGAGATCCTGAGCAGTCCCTCCCCAGCCTTCCTGTAGCCCCCTTCAGATCCTGGAAGGCCACAATGAGGTCACCTCAGAGCCTTCTCTTCTCCAGACTGAACAGCCCCAACTCCTTCACTCTGTCCTCACAGGAGAGCAGCTCCAGCCCTCCGCTCATCCTCCTGGCCCTTCTCTGGACACCTTCCAGCACCTCCACATCCCTCTTGCAATAGGGGCTCCAGAACTGGAGGCAGGACTCCAGGTGGGGTCTCCCCAGAGCTGAGCAGAGGGGGAGGATCACCTCCCTTGACCTGCTGGCCACCCTTCTCCTGATGCAGCCCAGGCTCTGATTGGCTTTCTGGGCTGCAAGTGCACACTGAGAGCTCCTGGTGAGCTTCTCCTCCCCCTGCACCCCCAAGGGTCTCTCCTCAGGGCTGCTTTCCAGCCAGTCCCTGCCCAGCCTGGATTTGTGCCTGGGATTGCCTCGACCCAGCTGCAGGACCCTGCCCTTGGTCCTGTTGAACCTCATGAGGTTGGCTTGTGCCCACCTCTCCAGCCTGTCCAGGTCCCTCTGGATGGCCTCCCTTCCCTCCAGCGTGTCTGGACCACTAGATGGATAAGGAACTGGCTTGATGGCTGCACACAAAGAGTGGCTGTCCATGGCTCCATGTCCCAGTGGAGGCCAGGGACAAGCAGAGTCCCTCAGGGATCAGTCCTGGGACCAGGCTTGTTCAACATCTTTGTGGGGGCCATGGACATTGGCACTGAGTGCACCCTCAGCAAGTTTGCTGCTGACACCAAGCTGTGTGGCGCAGCAGACAGGCTGGAGGGAAGGGAGGCCATCCAGAGGGACCTGGACAGGCTGGAGAGGTGGGCACAGGCCAACCTCAGGAGGTTCAACAAGACCAAAGGCAGGGTCCTTCATCTGGGTCGAGGCAATCCCAGGCACAAATCCAGGCTGGGCAGGGACTGGCTGGAAAGCAGCCCTGAGGAGAGAGAGGTCTCTTCCAACCTGGTTAATTCTAGTCTATATTCAAGGTCAGGCTCAAGAAGGCTCTGAGCAACCTGATCTAGTGGAGGCTGTCCCTGCTGACTGCAGGGAGGGGGTGGTCAAGGTGACCTCTGGAAGTCCCTTTCAATCCAAACCATTCTGTGATTGCCTGGATACCATCCAGGGCTGGGGCTGCACTCAAAGGATGGAGACAGAGCCATTAGTGTAGTGGATTCCTGACAGCTGTTCTCAACTGAAGGCAAGAAAGTGCTGCAGCATCAAGTATCAAGAGGATGGAGCTGTCTTCTGACTTCCCTGAGGATGGATCCTGTGGGCCAGCAGCTCAAGATCAAAACAGAACCTGACCTCCTCCACAGGAGTCACTTCAGGCAATAGCCCAGACAATACCAAACAAAGCTGGCAAGAGATTGGTCTCCTTCTTGGAGGACACTCAGGAGAGAAGACCTTTGCTGCCTGCACATTTTTGCTGAGTTAGAGATTCTTTGTTGTTGAGGGTGGGGAGATGCTGGCTGAGGGCACCCACAGAGGTTGTAGATGCCCCATTCCTGGACATCATCATAGTATCATAGTATCAGTCAGGGTTGGAAGGGACCTCAAGGCTCAGCCAGTTCCAACCCCCCTGCCATGCCCAGGGACACCTCACACCACAGCAGGTTGCTTACAGCCACCTCCAGCCTGGCTGCAAACACCTCCAGGCAGGAGGCTTCCACCACCTCCCTGGGCAACCTGTGCCAGGCTCTCACCACGCTCATGGGGAACAACTTCTTCCTCACAGCCAATCTCAATCTACCCACTTCTAGTTTTGCTCCATCCCCCCCAGTCCTATCCCTCCCTGACACCCTCCAAAGTCCCTCCCCAGCTTGCTTGTAGCCCCCTTCAGATACTGGAAGGCCACAAGAAGGTCTCCTCAGAGCCTTCTCTTCTCCAGACTGAACAGCCCCAACTCTCTCAGTCTGTCTCCACAGCAGAGCAGCTCCAGCCCTCTGATCAATCTCATGGACCTTCTTTGAACACCTTCCAGCACCTCCAGGTCTTTCCTGTACTAGAGGCTGCAGAACTGGCTGCAGTTCTCCAGGTGGGGTCTCACCAGAGTGGAGCAGAGGGGAGAATCACCTCCCTCAACTCGCTGCCCACACTTCCCTTGATGCAGCCCAGGATAATTTAACAAACACTGAGGTCATTCCACAAAAAGTATCAGCACAGCAGGGGCTGGAAGGGACCATCCAGTCCAACCTCCCTGCTAAAGCAGGTTGCCCAGGATCACAATGGCCAGGTGGGGTTGGAACCTCTCCAGGGAGGGAGGCTCCACACCCTCTCTGGGCAGCCTGTACCCTCACAGCAAAGCAGCTTTTTCTTCTCTTCAGATGGAGCCTCCTGGGTTCCAGTTTGTGCTCATAGTTCCTCATCCTGTTGCTGGCCATCACTAAATATAGTTTCCCCCCCCATCCTCTTAGAACATAGAGTAAACCAGGCCAGAAGAGACCTTCAAGATCATCATGTCCAACCCATCAACCAATCCAACCCACCTAAACAACTAACCCATGGCACCAAGCACCCCATCAAGTCTCCTCCTGAACACCTCCAGTGAAGGTGACTCCACCACCTCCCCAGGCAGCCCATTCCAATGGGCAATCACTCTTTCTGTATAGAACTTCTTCCTCACCTCCAGCCTAATCCTCCCCTGGCACAGCTTGAGACTATGGCCTCTTGTTCTGGTGCTGGGTGCCTGGGAGAAGAGACCAGCCTCTGCCTGTCTACAACCTCCCTTCAGGTAGTTGTAGAGAGCAATAAGGTCACCCCTGAGTCTCCTTCTCTCCAGGCTAAACAACCCCAGCTCCCTCAGCCTCTCCTCACAGGGCTGTGCTCCAAACCCCTCACCAGCCTTGTTGCCCTTCTCTGGACACACTCCAGCAAGTCAACCTCCTTCCTAAACTGAGGGGCCCAGAACTGGACACAGGACTCAAGGTGTGTCCTAACCAGTGCTGAGTCCAGGGGCACAATGACCTCCCTGCTCCTGCTGGCCACACTGTTCCTGATGCAGGCCAGGATGCCATTGGCCCTCCTGCCTGCCTGGGCACACTGCTGGCTCATGTTCAGCCTACCATCGACCAGCACCCCCAGGTCCCTCTCTGCCTGGCTGCTCTCCAGCCACTCTGACCCCAGCATGGGGTTGCTGTGGCCAAAGTGCAGCACCTGGCACTTGGATGTGTTCAATCTCCTGCCCTTGGACTCTTATCCTTTAGGTACCAAAGAGCATGGATCAGATTCCCTCTCAGGCTGCCCTTCTGCAGGCCAAACAGCCCCAAGGCTCTCAGCCTCTCCTCCTCACAGGGAGGCTCCAGGCCCCTCAGCACCTTCATAGCCTCTGCTGGACTCTCCCCAGCAGTTCCCTGTCTCTCTTGGAACTGGGGAGCCCAGAACTGGACCCAGTACTCCAGATATGGCATCAGCAGGACAGAGCAGAGGGGGTGAAGGATCTCCCTCAGCCTGGGGGCCACACTCTTCTTCACACATCCAAACAGAGTTTGACAGGGTAAACCATTCTCTGCCTTTCTGCTTTTCTCCTCCAGTCATTCCATACTTAACAAGGGACTGAGGGAAGAGGTTGGCCAATTTAGGAGGCCACTAAAACAGGGGGGGTGAAAACAGCAGTGAAAACTGGCATGGTAGGCAAGGCAGCAACCACAGAATGGTTTGGGTAGGAAGAGGCCTGAAAGGTCACCCAGCCCAGCCACACTCAAGAGCTTTTAACACTCCCCTGCCCTACAGGATCCAGCAAGGTATGAGACACCTCTGCCTACTGAATTCCTAGCTTAATCCTAGAGGGCATTTGGAGGGTTGCACTCAGATGTCCTCTGGTTTTATTACAGGCAGCAACATGTGATTACAGCCTGACACCACTTCCTGATGTTACAAGGGAGGAGGCAGGGGGAAATCAAGAACCTTTCTGCCCCTGTGCTCAGCACTGCTTAGGCCACACCTTCAGTCCTGTGGCCAGGTCTGGGATCCTCAGGTTAGGAAAGATGTTGAGCTGCTGGAAGGTGTCCAGAGAAGGGCAAGAAAGCTGGGGAGGGGTCTGGAGCACAGCCCTGTGAGGAGAGGCTGAGGCAGCTGGGGTTGCTTAGCCTGGAGAAGAGGAGGCTCAGGGGAGACCTTCTTGCTCTCTGCAACTCCCTGAAGGGAGGCTGTAGCCAGGTGGGGGTTGGTCTCTTCTCCCAGGCAAGCAGCACCAGAACAAGAAGACACAGTCTCAAGCTGTGCCAGGGGAGGTTCAGGCTGGATGTTAGGAAGAAGTTCTTCCCAGCAAGAGAGATTGGCCATTGGGATGTGCTGCCCAGGGAGGTGGTGGAGTCCCCATCCCTGGAGGTGTTTAGGAAGAGCCTGGCTGGGGTGCTTGGTGCCATGGTTGAGTTGATTAGGTGGTGCTGGGGGATAGGTTGGACTGGATGCTCTCAAAGGTCTCTACCAACCTGGTTAATTCTATTCTGGCTGTGCTCAGCCAAACCCTTTGAACCCCTTCCTCTGCAGCCCTGAAGAAGCTGCTCCTCACAGAGCCAGGTAGATTATTGGGTGTTGTGGGGATTTTTTTTCCCCACCCAACCTCAGCTACAAGCAATTTGTCACATGCCACACAAGCTTTGCAGGATGTCAGCACTCACTCACCCCTGCTATTACTGCTTCCCCCAGCTGGGGTAGAAAAACAAAGGCCAAACCAAGTGGCCTGATTTGGAAGCCTGTCTACAGGCCCAGGATTTCCTACAAGTTTGCTGCTGACACCAAGCTGTGTGGTGCAGCAGACAGGCTGGGGGGAAGGGAGGCCATCCAGAGGGACCTGGACAGGCTGGAGAGGTGGGCACAAGCCAACCTCAGGAGCTTCAACAAGACCAAGGGCAGGGTCCTGCAGCTGGGTCGAGGCAATCCCAGGCACAAATCCAGGCTGGGCAGGGACTGGCTGGAAAGCAGCCCTGAGGAGAGAGCCTTGGGGGTGCTGGTGGAGGAGAAGCTCACCAGGAGCTCTCAGTCTGCACTTGCAGCCCAGAAAACCAACCAGAGCCTGGGCTGCATCAGAAGTGTGGCCAGCAGGGCAAGGGAGGTGATTCTCCCCCTCTGCTCAGCTCTGGGGAGACCCCACCTGGAGTACTGCCTCCAGTTCTGGAGCCACTATGACAAGAGGGATGAGGAGGTGCTGGAAGGTGTCCAGAGAAGGGCCAGGAGGATGAGCAGAGGGCTGGAGCTGCTCTCCTGTGAGGACAGAGTGAAGGAGTTGGGGCTGTTCAGTCTGCAGAAGGCTCTGAGGTGACCTCATTGTGGCCTTCCAGTATCTGAAGGGGGCTACAGGAAGGCTGGGGAGGGACTGCTCAGGATCTCAGGTAGTGATAGGACTAGGAGGAATGGGATGAAGCTGGAGGTGGGGAGATTGAGGCTGGAGGTGAGGAGGAAGTTCTTCCCCATGAGAGTGGTGAAGCCCTGGAATGGGTTGTCCAGGGAGGTGGTTGGGGCCCTGTCCCTGGAGGTGTTTAAGCCCAGGCTGGCTGAGGCTCTGGCCAGGCTGATCTAGTGTGGGGTGTCCCTGCCCATGGCAGGGGGGTTGGAGCTAGCTGATCCTTGTGGTCCCTTCCAACCCTGAATGATACTATGATAAGGCAACAGACTGCTGATTTGTGAAGGCATCAAAAGAAATTACAAAGGTTTCTCCTTCCATTCTAGGAGTAGATAAGCTGGGTTTATCTCTTTAAGAGAACCTTCCCCCCACACACACAGACAGCTCCAGCAGCCACAGGATTATTTCACAAGCAGTTTCAAAGCCTGACTTCTGAGCACACTAAAAAGCAGGGGAGAGGGGGAGGAAAAAAACACACACACACACCCCCCAACTCTCCACTGGAGGATTGGGTTTCTTTAGTTCTCAGAGCATTAAGACAGAGTCAGGTATCAGATAGAATCCTAATTGCTACCATCAGGACTTGCAGCACTTCATTTGGATCAACCTGCATGCACTCAGCAGCCCAAGCAGTTTGCATCCTTGAACTGGGAGCTCCACAGATCAGGAATACATCACAGTATCATAGTGTCAGTCAGGGTTGGAAGGGACCACAAAGATCAGCTAGTGCCAACCCCCCTGCCATGGCCAGGGACACCCCACACTACATCAGCCTGGCCAGAGCCTCAGCCAGCCTGGGCTTAAACACCTCCAGGGATGGGGCCTCAACCACCTCCCTGGACAACCCATTCCAGGGCTTCACCACTCTCCTGCACATCCTGGGCAGTTTATTCCTAAAAGCCATGAGCTAGCTGAGCTGGTTCCAGGGACAGCACTTATGGCACCACCAAAGAGGACAAATTAACTGCAGTCAAAACTCTCCTGTCCCAGATGATGGAAAAGGCAGGGGAGGAGGGGGGAATGCCAAAGCTAATGAGAGCACACTTTGCACTTCTGCCAGAACAGTGTTTCCTCAGCTGCCAGTTTCAGGGCCTCAGACAAGCCTTAAATAACACAAGGCAAACAGAAATGCAGCAAGACCCTGGAGGACTTCAGGCTTTTGGGCCAAGTGCCTCCTGTTTCTGCCACTGTCAAGTGGGAGCCCCATCCAAATCTTCCTGTGGCAAGAGGAGGAAGAAGGGGTCGGTCAGCAGAGTCCCCTCTCCCAGGGGGCCACAGAATGAAAGTTGCTTCTAAAGGCAAGCTTATTCAGGCTGGAGGTGAGGAGGAAGTTCTTCCCCATGAGAGTGGTGAAGCCCTGGAATGGGTTGTCCAGGGAGGTGGTTGGGGCCCTGTCCCTGGAGGTGTTTAAGCCCAGGCTGGACGAGGCTCTGGCCAGGCTGATCTAGTGTGGGGTGTCCCTGCCCATGGCAGGGGGGTTGGTACTAGATGATCCTTGTGGTCCCTTCCAACCCTGACTGATACTATGATACTCTGATAGGGGAGGCAGGGTGCCACACAACTTGGCACGCAGTAAATCAAGGCAGAGGGAGATGGCTCTCAGCAGCTGCACCAGCCAGGCCAACCCTGATGAAGGCAAAGTGTGGCACACGAGGCATTGCCAGTGTAATTAAGGTCCATGCCCCTATACAACCAGCTCTTCCCAGGGGAAGGCTTCCTGACTGAGAACCAGCCACCCCACAGCAGTTCCTTGACTTATTCTGCTCCTCAGAAGAAGGAAGAGCTCAATTAGCCAGGCCTCAGCTAACAGCCTGTACGAGCTCTGGCCACCACAGGCACGGTGCAAGCATCCAGCACAACTGGCCTAGCCCTAGGTCAAGTACTGGACTGGCAGCCTTCAGCCAGTCAGCTTCCTGCTGGAGAGGCAGGGAATGGGATTGAGCAAGGTCAGCCTCAGCCTTCAGAAGCTGCTGGGTGCTGCTTGTGCCTGCAGCGGTTTGATTCGCACCCCAGCCATGAGCCTGCTCCTTCTCGGCCCCTCCCTGCCACCCCCAGCGCCCCAGAGATCTTTACCTAAGCACCTGGGAGCAGAGAACATTTTGTCAGTCAGCTCCTAATTGCCAGATGAAGGCTTGGCCTGCCTGCTGCCCCCTTTCACCACAGGGTGAGGGCACAGCCCAGACACAGAACCCTGCCAAAAACAAGCAGGATGACCCTTCAGGTGGAGAGAAGGACACCGCAGAGTCAGGTCCTGCTCCCTGCCACCCCCAGGCTCCCTGCTGCTGCATTGATTTCCACCCCTGCCAGACTGAAAGCACCCTTTTGGGGTGGGTTTTTTTCTGGGGGGTGTCTTTTTTGCCATACCTAGTGCCTACAAAGGCAATGCACCCACAGGACGCCAGCAGCAGCCCCGCGGAGCTCCAGGGGAGTGGCTACACTAATGACAGCCTCAGCCCAACAACAAACAAGGCAGCGGCTCCAGAGGTAAGGGCAGCAGCAGCCAGGCTGCCACCCCAGAGAAGGGACAGAGAACTAGTCAAGCCAGGCAAAGAAGAGTTGATTTGAGGCTAAAAAATATATATAAACAAGCAAAGGTGCAGTTTTTACCCCATCCAGGCTCCTCCTGAACACCTCCAGGGATGGGGACTCCACCACCTCCCTGGGCAGCACATTCCAATGGGCAATGACTCACTCTGTGTAGAATTTCCTCCTAACATCCAGTCTGAATCTCCCCTGGCACAGCTTGAGACTGTGTCCTCTTGTTCTGGTGCTGCTTGCCTGGCAGAAGAGACCAACCACCACCTGGCTACAACCTCCCTTCAGGCAGTTGCAGACAGCAAGAAGGTCTCCCCTGAGCCTCCTCTTCTCCAGGCTAAGCAACCCCAGCTCCCTCAGCCTCTCCTCACAGGGCTGTGCTCCAGACCCCTCCCCAGCTTTCTTGTCCTTCTCTGGACACCTTCCAGCAGCTCAACATCTTCCCTAACCTGAGGGGCCCAGAACTGGACACAGGACTCCAGGTGTGGCCTAAGCAGTGCTGAGTCCAGGGGCACAATGACCTCCCTGCTCCTGCTGGCCACACTCTTCCTGATGCAGGCCAGGATGCCCTTGGCCTTCTTGGCCACCTGGGCACACTGCAGGCTCATGTTCAGCTGCTGTCAATCAACACCCCCTGGTCTTTCTCTGCCTGGCTGCTCTCAGCCACTCTGACCCCAGCCTGTAGCACTGCCTGGGGTTGCTGTGGCCAATGTGCAGCACCTGGCACTTGGATGTGTTCAATCTCCTGCCCTTGGACTCTGCCCATCTGTCCAGCCTGGCAAGGTCCCTCTGCAGAGCCTCTCTACCCTCCAGCAGATCAACTCCTGCCCCCAGCTTGGTGTCATTTGCAAACTTACTGCTGATGGACTCAATGCCCTCATCCAGATCATCAGTGAAGATGTTAAAGTGCATGGGGCCCAGGTGCTTGGTGCCATGGTTTAGTTGATTAGGTGGTGTTGGATGATGGATTGGACTGGATGATCTTGAATGTCTCTTCCAACCTGGTTTATTCTATTCTATCCTATCCTAAAAGGGCTGCAAAATTAGGTGTGGTTTCACATTTCATTCAACCCCAAACACACACAAGATCTTTTCATCTACCTTTTACTTTCCCCACTGCAACACAGAATCATCATAGAATCACCAAGGTTGGAAGAGACCTCAAAGATCATCAAGTCCAACCTGTCACAGTAACACCAAGGCTGGAAGAGACCTTAGAGATCATCAAGTCCAACCTGTCACAGTAACACCAAGGTTGGAAGAGACCTCAGAGATCATCAAGTCCAACCTGTCACAGTATCACCAAGGTTGGAAGAGACCTCAGAGATCATCAAGTCCAACCTGTCACAGTATCACCAAGGTTGGAAGAGACCTCAAAGATCATCAAGTCCAACCTGTCACAGTATCACCAAGGTTGGAAGAGACCTCAGAGATCATCAAGTCCAACCTGTCACAGTATCACCAAGGCTGGAAGAGACCTCAAAGATCATCAAGTCCAACCTGTCACAGTAACACCAAGGCTGGAAGAGACCTCAGAGATCATCAAGTCCAACCTGTCACCCAGCACCTCATGCCTACTAAACCATGGCACCAAGTTTCATAAAAGCCAAGTTCCTCTACAAACTGGGGACTGAGAAGTAGCTGAAGGACAGAGCTCAGAGGCTTGTGATCAGTGACTCAGAGTCTAAGTTGGAAGCCTGTGGACTAGTGGTGTTCCCCCAAGGATCAAGCCTGGGTCAAGTTTTGTTCTCTTCATCAGGGAGCAGGATGAAGTGGACCCTCAGGCAGTCTGCTGATCATTCCAAACTGGGAGGAGTGGCTGACACCCTGCCAGGCTGTGCTGCAATTCAGCCTGGCCTGGATGGGCTGGAGGGTGGGCCAGAGGGGCACCTCATGAGGTTCAACAAGGGCAAGTGCAGAGTCCTGCATCTAGAGAGGAGCAACCTCCTGCACCAGTACAGGTTAGGAGGTGACCTGCTGGGAATCAGCTCCACAGAGAAAGACCTGGGAGTAAGTTCCCCATGAGCCAGCAGTGTGCCCTCATGGCCAAGAAGGCCAATGGTCTCCTGGGGTGCACTCAGAAGAGTGTGACCAGCAGGTCCAAGGAGGTTCTCCTTCCCATCTACTCTGCCTAATGAGGCCACAACTGGAGTACTGGCTCCAGGTCTGGACTCCCCAGCTCAAAAGAGACAGAGAGCTACTGAAGAAGAGCAGCCTGAGAGGGGATCTGGTCAATAGCTAAAAGATGGAAGGCAAGAGGATGGGGCCAGACCCTTTTCAGTGGTGCCCAGTGACAGGACAAGGGGCAGGGGACACCAACTGGAACACAGGAGGCTCCATCTGAAATGGAAGAAAAACTTCTTTGCTGTGAGGGTCCTGGAGACCTGAAGAAGATGTGAGGAGGAAGTTCTTCCCCATGAGAGTGGTGAAGCCCTGGAATGGGTTGTCCAGGGAGGTGGTTGGGGCCCTGTCCCTGGAGGTGTTTAAGCCCAGGCTGGCTGAGGCTCTGGCCAGGCTGATCTAGTGTGGGGTGTCCCTGCCCATGGCAGGGGGGTTGGAACTAGCTGATCCTTGTGGTCCCTTCCAACCCTGACTGATACTATGATACTATGAAGATTCCTGCCTGAACATTGTGATCCCAGGCAACCCGTGGGTGACCAGGGAGGGTGGACTAGATGGTCTCCAACCCCTCCCATGCTGGGATTCTGTAATCCAGGCACGCTCCAGGTAGCACAGCTCTCAGATCTCCTAGGAGACAGCATTCACTCAACAGATGCCCTGCATGAACCCACTATGGATCCCTTTGTGGGTCACTGGTGCAGTTTCTGCTAGGAAACCATCCCTGCCGGCCCGGGCAGCAATCAGGATAAAAGCAGCACTCGGTGCCCTGCCTGCTGGGCCCCCTCTGGCCACGTTTTGTTCACTCCTCCGCTCAGCATCCCGTCAGAGGCAGCTGAGGCAGGCAGCTGAGGCAGGCAGCCCCCGCGGCGCTGCGCCGGGAGAACAAAGCAGGCCCTGAGCGGAACCCTTCCGCCAGCAGCTCAGTGCCACACAGAGGCGCAGGCAGCTCTGAAAGATAAAGCCAGAGGGACCCTGACAGGCTGGAGAGGTGGGCACAAGCCAACCTCAGGAGGTTCAACAAGACCAAGGGCAGGGTCCTGCAGCTGGCTCGAGGCAATCCCAGGCACAAATCCAGGCTGGGCAGGGACTGGCTGGAAAGCAGCCCTGAGGAGAGAGCCTTGGGGGTGCTGGGGGAGGAGAAGCTCACCAGGAGCTCTCAGTGTGCACTTGCAGCCCAGAAAGCCAACCAGAGCCTGGGCTGCATCAGAAGTGTGGCCAGCAGGGCAAGGGAGGTGATTCTCCCCCTCTGCTCAGCTCTGGGGAGACCCCACCTGGAGTACTGCCTCCAGTTCTGGAGCCACTATGACAAGAGGGATCTGGAGGTGCTGGAAGGTGTCCAGAGAAGGGCCAGGAGGATGAGCAGAGGGCTGGAGCACCTCTCCTGTGAGGACAGACTGAAGGAGTTGGGGCTGTTCAGTCTGGAGAAGAGAAGGCTCTGAGGTGACCTCATTGTGGCCTTCCAGTATCTGAAGGGGGCTACAGGAAGGCTGGGGAGGGACTGCTCAGGATCTCAGGTAGTGATAGGACTAGGGGGAATGGGTTGAAGCTGGAGGTGGGGAGATTGAGGCTGGAGGTGAGGAGGAAGTTCTTCCCCATGAGAGTGGTGAAGCCCTGGACTGGGTTGTCCAGGGAGGTGGTTGGGGCCCTGTCCCTGGAGGTGTTTAAGCCCAGGCTGGCTGAGGCTGTGGCCAGGCTGATCTAGTGTGGGGTGTCCCTGCCCATGGCAGGGGGGTTGGAACTAGCTGATCCTTGTGGTCCCTTCCAACCCTGACTGATGCTATGATACTAAGCCTCGGTGGGAGCTGCCCGCAAGCAGAAGGACAGCGCGGCCGGTTGTTCTGGGAAAGGGGCAGCCAGCAACAAAGGCAGCTCGGAAGAGCTGGCACGGCTCCCCAGCCGGGTTACGCAAGCCTGCCGACAAAGCCCCTGCTCTCGGCACAAACTCAATGCCGCTATTATAAGTTAAGGGCCCTGCTCTCAGGCAACTCTGACCGCACTGCAGGACCCTCGAAGCCTCTCTTGCCGAGCCCCCCGGCCCCTTGGCAGGGACCCTTCCCCGATGCGTGGCACGGGTGCGTCGCCGCCGAAGGAAATGGAAGCGCTGACAGACACGAGGGGCTCCAAGTCACTTCTCCCTGCAAACTCCCAGGAAACGCAGTTGGAAAACATAAAAGAGGAGTAAAGGAACTCACCCCACAATTCCACAGCCCACTGCAAGAGCACCCCTTCCAGCTGCTACAACAGCAGCGGCGGGCAGGACGCACAGCCCAGCTGCGCAGCGCCGCAAAGGCGATCCCATCGCAGGGCTGGAGCAGGGACAGGCTGAGACAGCTGGGGCTGCTCAGCCTGGAGGAGGCTCTGGTGAGACCCCACAGCGGCATTCCACTACCTGAAGGGGGCTACAGGAAAGCTGAGGAAGGCCTTTGTTGTTTTTTCCACGTGGGCTTGTTGTAATAAAACGAGAGGGAACTTGAGGAGGGCAGATTTACACCGGAGATTGAGACGAAATTCTTTCCAGGGGGGTGGGGAGATGCTGGAACAGGTTGCCCAGGGAGGCTGTGGATGCCTCCCTCCCTGGAGGTGCTCAAGGCCTCATCCAACCTGGCCTTGAGCAACATGGTCCAGTGGGAGATGTCCCTGTCCATGGCAGGGGTTTGGAACTAGATGATCTTTATGGTCCCTTCCAACCCAAGCCACCCGTTGATTCCATAATAAGACACTAATAGGATAATACCAAACCCTGCATCAAAGCCTCCACCACTACACCACCCAGTGAAGGGCCAGTTAGCCAGCACACACAGAGATGTCTGCAGTAAATACTCCAGCAGGAAGGCCTGCTAATGCCTGAAAGGGAATGGCTTTGACTGCAGGCAACAAGCACAGTAGCTCTAGGTTGTAAGAACCACCACTCCATTTCCACACACCAGTGTATGAGCAGATCAGGCCTCAAACCATCCTCACTCCAACACTGGGGGCTGTGGTGGGAGACAGCTGGGTGCAAGAGAAGACCAATCTACACCTTTTCATTACCAAACCTCCTTCAAATCCCTGTGACAACGGGCCCTGCTAAATCCCTTCCACCAGAAGGGCCACAGCAAGCTTCCTGATCGCTGCCCCACGAGTCAAACCACAGGCAGGCTGTGATTAGGTTTATCTCAGCACTGCCAAGCAGTGGCAGAAATATGTGCTGAGGAAATCCAAAGCTGCTATCTCAGCAGATCCTCCCCTGCTGTCATTCATTTATGACTTTTAAGGGTAGTGAGAGGGAGGGACACTCTTAGTAGGCTGGAACAACACAGTACACAGGAGAAGCAAAGTATTTTGTCCTTCATCTAAGCAAGAACAGAAAGCTCCAGGGAGACCTAACAGCAGGCTTCCAGTTCCTGAAGTGGCCTACAAGAATAAAAAGGTTAGAAGAGACCTTTCAGATCATCAAGTCCAACCTATCACCCAACACCATCTCATCTACTAAACCATGGCACCAAGCACCCCACCCAGGCTCTTCCTAAACACCTCCAGGGATGGGGACTCCACCACCTCCCTGGGCAGCACATCCCAATGGCCAATCTCTCTTGCTGGGAAGAACTTTTTCCTAACACCCAGCCTAAACCTCCCCTGGCACAGCTTGAGACTGTGGCCTCTTGTTCTGGTGCTGCTTGCCTGGCAGAAGAGACCAACCCCCACCTGGCTGCAACCTCCCTTCAGGGAGTTGCAGACAGCAATGAGGTCTCCTCTGAGCCTCCTCTTCTCCAGGCTAAGCAACCCCAGCTCCCTCAGCCTCTCCTCACAGGGCTGTGCTCCAGATCCCTCCCCACCTTTCTTGCCCTTCTCTGGACACCTTCCAGCAACTCAACATCTTCCCTAACCTGAGGAGCCCAGAACTGGACACAGGACTCAAGGTGTGGCCTAACCAGTGCTGAGCACAGGGGCAGAATGACTTCCCTGCTCTGTTGACAAATGCCTGCAGTGATGGGATGAGGGACAATGACTTCAAACTAGAGAAGAACAGATTTAGATTGGATGTTAGGAGCAGATTCTTTACTATGAGGGTAGTGGAACAGTGGGACAGGTTGCCCAGGGAGGTGGTTGGGGCCCAATCCCTGCAGATATTAAAAGAGAGGCTCAACAGGGTTCTGGGCAGCATGATCTAGGTGAGGATGCCCCTGGTTATTGCAGAGGAGGTCCCTTTCAACCCAGACCATTCTATTTCCAGTGCTTCACTATTCCCTTTTGCTAAGGTCATAGGAAAGAGCACAGAGTGAAACCACCATTCAGGAATAAAAAGGTGTTTAGCAGTTTCTCCCCCAGGGAAAGCTTCAGCTTGGTTAACTTTCCAGAAGCCAGGAACCACACTATCACAGTACAGTAGAGGTTGGAAGGGACCTCCAGAGATCCAGTCCAACACCCTCCCCACCCCGCCAAAGCATGATCTGTGTGCAGCACCTCCTGCCTCCTCTTAACAAACAACACAGCAGACCTGCACAGGTCTTCCAGACACAGCAAGTGGCACGGGTGAGAACAGCCTGACAGCACAGCACGCTTCCAGCAACCCTCCCCAGGCCAGTCTGGACCACCCCGCGGCACGAGGCGTGCACTGTTTAGAATAGAATAAACCAGGTTGGAAGAGACCTTCAAGATCATCACGTCCAACCTATCACCCAACACCACCTAATCAATTAACCCATGGCACCAAGCACCCTGTCAAGTCTCCTCCTGAACACCTCCAGTGATGGTGACTCCACCACCTCCCCAGGCAGTCCATTCCAATGGGCAATCACTCTCTCTGTGTAAAACTTCCTCCTGACCTCCAGCCTAAACCTCCCCTGGCACAGCCTGAGACTGTGTCCTCTTGTTCTGCTGCTGGGTGCCTGGGAGAAGAGACCAACCTCTGCCTGTTTACAACCCCCCTTCAGGTAGTTGTAGAGAGCAATAAGGTCACCCCTGAGTCTCCTCCTCTCCAGGCTAAGCAACCCCAGCTCCCTCAGCCTCTCCTCACAGGGCTGTGTTCCAAGCCCCTCACTAACTTCGTTGCCCTTCTCTGGACTCGTTCCAGCAAGTCAACCTCCTTCCTAAACTGAGAGGCCCAGAACTGGACACAGGACTCAAGGTGTGGCCTAACCAGTGCAGTGTACAGGGGCACAATGACCTCCCTGCTCCTGCTGGCCACACTGTTCTTAATGCAGGCCAGGATGCCATTGGCCCTCCTGGCCACCTGGGCACACTGCAGGCTCATGTTCATCCTACCATCACAACCAGCACCCCCAGGTCCCTCTCTGCCTGGCTGCTCTCCAGCCGCTCTGTTTACTCTGTTCCAAAAGAGCTAACCCTTGGCAGCCGAAAGCAACCCAAGCACAAGCCGTGCCGTGATGCTACAGGTGCTGACAGGCGCGCCACGGAGCCCTGCCTTTGTCCTTCTTTACTCCCCGGAGGTGGTGACACACGGGCTGGGGCAATGCCCCGACGCCACAGCAGGAAGGAAGGAAGCAAGCGGCACCTGGGCGCTTGAGCTGCTCCCCGGTGCAAAGAGGGCAGGAGACACCAAACGCTGCTGCTCCATCTCCCTCCTCGCAGCAGCAGTGATTTCAAGGCACGCTCCCAGGGCGAGGGAAGGAAAAGACGACAGAAGCCCTCCCGGCTCTGGAGGGCTCAGAGAAACGATGCCGCAAAGCTGGGCTGCCGGAGCTCTTTCGTGCAACCCCAGCTACAGCCCAGGTCGGCTCCTCGGTTGCTTCCAACCGCAAAACACATCGTAAACAATGAATAAGTTAATCACAACAAATAGGTAAGCAGCGGGTTTAACCCTGAAAAGAGACGCTAGGGAAGGGGAGATGCTCGTGGAGGGGTACAGCATGGGCCTCGCCCGGCCGCCGGCGGAGGGGGGTCCGGGGTGGGGGAGGTCCGGCGGGAGGTTACCTCCCGCCGGACCTCCCCCACCCCGGACCCCCCCTCCGCCGGCGGCCGAGCTCGGCCAGACGCCCCCCGAGGAGCCACCCAGACCCAGCAGCCGCGCAATGCCTCGACATCCCCCAGCCGGACAACCCCTGCGAAGCGACCCAGACGCCCCCCCCCCACCTCCCACCGACCCCGGGGGCTAGGCAAGGCCCCGACCTCAAGCTGCTGAGGACGGCGCAGGCCGCGCAGGGGACAGCCTATCCCTGCCCCTCGCTCAGCGCCCTCCACACTCACCATGGCTGTTGCCTTCCTCCTCCCTCCTCCTCCTCCTGTCGCCGATGGGTTTGGCAGGGTCGCGGCTCAGCCCCTCCCCGGCGCGCCGCCGGCACTGCGCGCTCCCGCCACGAGGGGAGGAGCGGCGGCCAAGACGGGAAGCGGCGGGGCGAGGGGGCGGGGCGAAGCGAGGGGGGCGGGGCGAGGGGCGGGGCTTTAAAGGGGGAGCAGTTGCTGGCATGCGAATGTCGGTGTTGTATCCGGAGCTCGGGGAGCGAAACATAGACGGGATGCGGAACGCCAGCATAGCCCCAGCGGGGCGAGGGAGGTGATTCTGCCCCTCTGCTCCGAGCTGGGGCGGAATCCCCTCCCGCCCCCTGCTGCCTGCGCTGCTGGGGATCAGCCCAGGTGTTTAAGCCCAGGCTGGCTGAGGCTCTGGCCAGCCTGATCTAGTGTGGGGTGTCCCTGCCCATGGCAGGGGGGTTGGAACTAGATGATCCTTGTGGTCCTTTCCAACCTTGACTGATACTATGATACTATGAAGGACACGGCTGGAGCAGGGCTGTGAGCGCCGGACGCTGGCTCGCCTCCAGCTCCGCACCCACCACCAAGTCCTTCTCCACAGGGCTGCTCTCCACCCCTTCGTCCCCTACCTGTGTTGATATTGAGGATTGCCCCAACCCAGCTGCGGGACCTTGCGCTTGGCCCTCAAAAGATTTGCCCATGCTTTGTCCGGCTCCCCCCCCACTCCTTTCCCTTCTGCCCGAGACACAAACCAGAATCACAGAACTGTCAGGGCTGGAAAAGACCTCAAGGCTCAGCCAGTTCCAACCCCCTGCCATGCCCAGGGACACCTCACACTACAGCAGGTTGCTCACAGCCACATCCAGCCTGGCTGCAAACACCTCCAGGGAGGCAACCTGTGCCAGTGCCTCCCTGGGCAGCCTATTCCCTCATGGGCAACAACTTCTTCCTAACATCCACTTTCAGTCTACCCACTTCTAGTTTTGCTCCATCCCCCCAAGTCCTATCACTCCCTGACACCCTCTAAAGTCCCTCCCCAGCTTTCTTGCAGCCCCCTTCAGATACTGGAAGGCCACAATTAGGTCTCCTCAGAGCCTTCTCTTCTCCAGACTGAACAGCCCAAACTCTCTCAGCCTGTCCTCAGAGCAGAGCAGCTCCAGCCCTCTGCTCATTCTCGTGGCCCTTCTCTGGACACCTTCCAGCACCTCCAGACCCTTCCTGTACTAGGGGCTCCAGAAATGGACACAGTTACTCCAGGTGGGGTCTCAGAGTTGAGTAGAGAAAGTTGCTGCTTGGAAAAATATCCTTAAATAAATAAATATATCCACTTCTGTCTCCAAACTATTTTGATCTCCAGGTGAATGAAAGGAAAATCTTGTTTGTTTTTCCACCCTGAGAATAAAAGCAAAGCCTCTTTAGGCTGCATCCTGCAAGCCCTGCCGATCTTTGCACACACCTTCACATAATGCCAGGAAACCAAGAGCTTGGCTTGTTTAACCTGGCTGACAGTGCAGGTAGAAAGGGAATAATGTAGCTGGTGGGTGGGGGAGGAAGAGACAGCCCAGGGAGGGAGAGGAGCCCTTTGAGGGAGAAGGACAATGGGTGGCACCAGAACAAATGGATGCAGGTTGGCCCTGGAGCTATTGAGGCCGAGGGCTGCAGGAGGGTTTGCAGCCGTGGGAACGCCGTGGCTCTGCGACGGCCTTTTCACCAGAGGGATGGGATTGGGTAGGATCACAGAGCTGTTTGGGTTGGAAGAGACCTCCAAGATCATCCAGCCCAGCCACTGACCCAACACCACCATGGCCATTAAACCATGTCCAAGGTACTATGGCCACAGGTTTCTTGAACCCCTCCAGGGGTGGGGACTCCACCGCCGCCCTGGGCAGCCTGTGCCGATCCCTGGCCACTCCTGCAGCAAAGACATTTTTCCTCCTCTCCAACCTAAACCCTCCTCTGGCACAAGTTCAGGCCACTTTCTCTCATCCTATCACCTGATACTAGGGAGAAGAAACTGACCCCTTCCTCCCTCCAATCTCTTTCAGGGAGTTGTAGAGAGCAATGAGGTCTCCTCCTCAGCCTCCTCTCTTCTCCAGGCTAAACAACCCCAGCTCCCTCAGCTGCTGCTCACCAGACCTGTTCTCCAGAACCTTCCAAAGCAGGCTGAGGGAGGGGATTCTGTCCCTCTGCTCTGCAGGGGTCAGCCCCTAGCTGCAGTGTAGTGCCCAGCTCTGGAGCCCCCAACACAAGAGAGACATGGAACTGTTGTAGCAGTCCAGAGGGGAGCCATGAAGATGGTCAGAGAGCTGGGGCACCTCTCCTCAGAGGACAGGCTGAGAGAGTTGGGGTTGTTCAGCCTGGGGGAGAGAAGGCTCCAGGTAGACCTTAGAGCAAACATCTAGTATTTGAAGGAGACCACACCTTGAGCCTGCAGTGTGCCCAGGTAGCCAAGAAGGCCAATGGCATCCTGGCCTGCATCAGGAGCAGTGTGGCCAGCAGGAGCAGGGAGGGCATTGTGGCCCTGGACTCAGCACTGGTCAGGCCACACCTTGAGTCCTGTGTCCAGTTCTGGGCCCCTCAATTCAAGAAAGATGTTGAGATGCTGGAAGGTCTCCAGAGAAGAGCAACAAAGCTGGGGAGGGGTCTGGAGCACAGCCCTGTGAGGAGAGGCTGAGGGAGCTGGGGTTGCTTAGCCTGGAGAAGAGGAGGCTCAGGGGTGACCTTATTGCTCTCTACAACTCCCTCCCGGGTGGGGGTTGGTCTCTTCTGCCAGGCAAGCAGCACCAGAACAAGAGGACACAGTCTCAAGCTGTGCCAGGGGAGATTAGGCTGGAGGTGAGGAAGAAATTCTTCATAGAAAGAGTTCTTGTCCATTGGAATGTGCTGCCCAGGGAGGTGGTGGAGTCCCCATCCCTGGAGGTGTTTAGGAAGAGCCTGGATGGGGTGCTTGGTGCCATGGTTTAGTTGATTAGATGGTGCTGGGTGATAGGTTGGACTGGATGATCTCTGAGGTCTCTTCCAACCTGGTTAATTCTACTCTATTCTATCCTCAGGGATGCAACTTTTTACTGTGCCCCCAAGGGCTCAGTTCCTGAAGCAAGTGGCCAAGGTTCCCCATTTGGCAGGCAGCCCAGGGTCTCCTCTTAGCTCAAGTCACACTGGAATTGGTGGAATTCAAAGGGAACTCCTTTCTTTCCTTTGTTGCCAAGCTGTCCTGGACAGAAGCTGCTCAGAGTACTGAAACACAAGCACTTGGCAATAAATATTTTTGGTTCCACATTTTGTGTATCTGTTAAGAAAGAGACACAGAGCCCTGGTGTCATGTAAACTCCACAGGAGTTAGAGAACACAGCCTAATGCATTTGCAACATCTTCTTCCCCCCTCCTTTAGGAAGTCCCTTGGCTTGATGCCTGCAGCTGAAAGTGGGGGAGTAGCAAGTCAGTGAAAGGACAACACACCTCTAGAAGGAAAACAAAGAAGATACAGGGGATTGGGGTTTTTTTTATCCTCCCCCCTCTTTCTTGTTCAGTTTTACAGCCCTGCCTGGAGCTCCACTCAACCCCCCCCAAAAAAAGAAATAATCAATAAATTAATGATGCAGTGCTACAGGCTGGGGGCAGAGTGGCTGAGAGCTGCCAGGCAGAGAGGGACCTGGGGGAACTGGTTGAAAGTAGTCTGAACATGAGGCAGCAGTGTGCCCAGGTGGCCAAGAAGGCCAATGGCATCCTGGCCTGCATCAGGAACAGTGTGGCCAGCAGGAGCAGGGAGGTCATTGTGCCCCTGGACTCAGCACTGCTTAGGCCACACCTTGAGTCCTGTGTCCAGTTCTGGGCCCCTCTGTTTAGGAAAGATGTTGAGATGCTGGAAGGTGTCCAGAGAAGGGCAAGAAAGCTGGGGAGGGGTCTGGAGCACAGCCCTGTGAGGAGAGGCTGAGGGAGCTGGGGTTGCTTAGCCTGGAGAAGAGGAGGCTCAGGGGAGACCTTCTTGCTGTCTGCAACTCCCTGAAGGGAGGTTGTAGCCAGGTGGGGGTTGGTCTCTTCTGCCAGGCAGCCAGCACCAGAACAAGAGGACACAGTCTCAAGCTGTGCCAGGGGAGGTTTTGGCTGGAGGTTAGGAAGAAGTTCTTCCCAGCAAGAGAGATTGGCCATTGGGATGTGCTGCCCAGGGAGGTGGTGGAGTCACCATCCCTGGAGGTGTTCAAAAAGGGCTTGGATGTGACATGTGGAGCCATGGTTTAGTTGTCAGGTTGTCTTGGGTGATAGGATGGACTTGATGATCTCCTAGGTCTTTTCCAAAATTATTGAGTCTATGATGATTCTATAGCTCAGATTGGATGTGAGGAAGAAGTTGTTCCCCAGGAGGGTGGTGAGAGCCTGGCACAGGCTGCCCAGGGAGGTGGTGGCAGCCTCCTGCCTGGAGGTGTTTGCAGCCAGGCTGGATGTGGCTGTGAGCAACCTGCTGCAGTGTGAGGTGTCCCTGGGCATGGCAGGGGGGTTGGAGCTGGCTGAGCCTTGAGGTCCCTTCCAACCCTGACCATTCTGTCATTCTGAAATACTTGGGTATAAGCTTTTCAACACACCAGCAGTGCAGTCCAGGCTGGAAAGCAAAGCAAGCTCTTACCAGACAATTGGACCACAACAGAGACAGCTTCTAAGCCCTTTCCAACTGCAGCTGTTGGAATTCAGGGAGCACCCTGCTTGCCAAATTCTAGGTAGGGGCAGTGCTCCCTGCCAGGGGCCCCACTCCAGCTAGGATTGGCTTACTGCAACCAGTACCTCAGGCTTCAGGGTGCCTGTAGGAAGGTTGACAATTTCAGCTTGCCCTCTCAGTGTTGGAATTGGTTACCCACTGATTTCTTCAGAGCTCCTTTGTCAGTGGAAAACTTGCTCACTTAGCTCTGGAGGCAGGGGAGGAAGCAGCAATAACATCTGCCTTCAAGATGGGAAGCACAGCAAGGCAAGGAGCAATGGAAAGCCAAGCTGCTTCTTTACCAAACAGGGCCAAAATTCCCTCCAGTGCCCCACAGATGCCAGGGAATTTCCATCTGTGGTGCTCTGCCCTTACACCCTGACACCAAACCCATCTGATGGCAGGGGAATGAAATAGTGGCTACAGAATCCTGCAATCATTAGGCTGTGGAGGAGACCTCCCAGATCACTGAGCCCAACCACTGACTTAGCTCCACAGACCCTGCTGCTAAACCATGTCCCTTCAGCACCACATCTGCGCAGCTCTGAAATCCCTGCAGGGACAGAGACTCCACCACTGCCCTGGGCAGCCTGGGCCAGGCCTTGAGAAGCCTTTCAGGGAAAACATTTTTCCTCATGTCCCAGCCTAAACCTCCCCTGGTGCAACTTGAGGCCATTCCCTCTGATCCTGTCACTTGCTAGCTGGGAGGACAGATCCACACTCACCTCACTCCAGGCTCCTTTCAGGGAGTTGCAGAGGGCAAAGTCTCCTCCCCCCAGCCTCCTCTTCCCCAGGCTGAGCAACCCAAGTTCCCTCAGCTGCTCCATACAGGAGCTGTTCTCTAGACCCTTCACCAGCTTCATTGCCCTTCTCTGGACATTCTCCAGCCCCTCAGTGCCTTCCTTGCAGCAAGAGTATTGCAGGAACAAACAGGTTGGAAAAGACCTTCAAGATCATCAAGTCCAACAGGTTGCCTGGGAGAAGAGACCAACCCCCACCTGGCTACAACCTCCCTTCAGGGAGTTGCAGACAGCAAGAAGGTCTCCCCTGAGCCTCCTCTTCTCCAGGCTAAGCAACCCCAGCTCCCTCAGCCTCTCCTCACAGGGCTGTGCTCCAGACCCCTCCCCAGCTTTGTTAGAATAGAATTAACCAGGTTGGAAGAGATCTTTGAGACCATCAAGTCCAACCTAACACCCAACAACATCTAAGCAACTAAACCATGGCACCAAGCACTCCAGCCAGGCTCTTCCTAAACACATGGTGACTCCACCACCTCCCTGGGCAGCACATTCCAATGGCCAATCTCTCTTTCTGGGAAGAACTTCTTCCTAACATCCAGCCTAAACCTCCCCTGGCACAGCTTGAGACTGTGTCCTCTTGTTCTGGTGCTGGCTGCCTGGCAGAAGAGACCAACCCCCACCTGGCTACAACCTCCCTGCAGGGAGTTGCAGACAGCAAGAAGGTCTCCCCTGAGCCTCCTCTTCTCCAGGCTAAGCAACCCCAGCTCCCTCAGCCTCTCCTCACAGGGCTGTGCTCCAGACCCCTCCCCAGCTTTCTTGCCCTTCTCTGGACACCTTCCAGCATCTCAACATCTTTCCTGACCTGAGGAGCCCAGAACTGGACACAGGACTCCAGGTGTGGCCTAACCAGTGCTAAGAACAGGGGCAGAATGACCTCCCTGCTCCTGCTGGCCACACTGTTCCTGATGCAGGCCAGGATGCCATTGGCTTTCTTGGCCACCTGGGCACACTGCAGGCTCCTGTTCAGCCTACTTACTGTCAACCAGTACCCCCATGTCCCTTTCTGCCTGGCTGCTCTCCAGCCACTCTGTCCCCAGCCTGTAGCACTGCCTGGGGTTACTGTGGCCAATGTCTTGGAGGTGTTCAATCTCATGCCCCTCTGTCCAGCCTGTGTTTCTGTGTCTTGACTCAAGAGCACAAATCAATTCCTAGCTCACCCACCTCGAGTAAGACTTACAGCACAATTTTCAGAGGCCACCTGAGGTGCTGACAAGGAAGCACCCGTTCTGGAAGAGCATCATCTGCCTATCCCCCCCGGCAGGAAGGTGTCTCTCCCTTCTTTTGCCCATAGAGGGTGCTGAGTCTCCAGCCTTAAGCTCCTGCTGAAAGAAAGCCAGCGCTCCAGCCCCTGCTCCCACAAGACAGCCCAGAACCTCCCTGCCCCAGCTCCCCAGCCCTCCCACGGCGAGGAAGGCAGCAACCTGGGCTCAGTAATTCATGCTGCTCTGCATTGTTTCTCCCAAACCTCCAGGAGCTCACAGACACAGGGAGGAGGAAGACATCACTCCCTTAAACGTGATGGATTGCTCTTGCTGGCACAGAAGAGAGGGAAATCACAGTATCACAGAATCACCAAGGTTGGAAGAGACCTCAAAGAGCATCAAGTCCAACCTGTCACCACAGACCTCATGACTAGACCATGGCACCAAGTGCCACATCCAGTCCCCTCTTGAACACCTCCAGGGATGGTGACTCCACCATCTCCCTGGGCAGCACATTCCAATGGACAAGAACTCTTTCTTATGAAGAACTTCTTACTCACCTCCAGCCTAATCTCCCCTGGCACAGCTTGAGACTGTGTCCTCTTGTTCTGGTGCTGCTTGCCTGGGAGAAGAGACCAACCCCCACCTGGCTACAGCCTCCCTTCAGGTAGTTGCAGAGAGCAAGAAGGTCTCCCCTGAGCCTCCTCTTCTCCAGGCTAAGCAACCCCAGCTCCCTCAGCCTCTCCTCACAGGGCTGTGCTCCAGACCCCTCCCCAGCTCTGTTGCCCTTCTCTGGACACCTTCCAGCATCTCAACATCTTTCCTAAGCTGAGGAGCCCAGAACTGGACACAGGACTCAAGGTGTGGCCTGACCAGTGCTGAGTCCAGGGGCAGAATGCCCTCCCTGCTCCTGCTGGCCACACTGTTCCTGATGCAGGCCAGGATGCCATTGGCCCTCCTGGCTGCCTGGGCACACTGCAGGCTCATGTTCAGCCTACCATCGACCAGTACCCCCAGGTCCCTCTCTGCCTGGCTGCTCTCAGCCACTCTGCCCCCAGCCTGTAGCTCTGCCTGGGGTTGCTGTGGCCAAAGTGCAGCACCTGGCACTTGGATGTGTTCAGTCTCCTGCCCCTGGACTCTGTCCAACCTGGCAAGCTGGTGTCACAGCTCTGTGGCAAGGTCCCTGTGTGCCTCTCTGCCCCTGAGGCACGGTGACCTGGTTACTCTGACCGTGCCTAGTGTGTTCTGCCAGGCTGCAGCACCAGCTCCTGCAGCTGGTCCTAGGTCTTCCTGGTCTCTCAGCTTGTCATAGAATGGTTTGGGTTAGAAGGGACCTTAAAGAGCACAGAATCAACCAGATTGGAAGAGACCTCCAAGATCATCAAGTCCAACCAATCACCCAAGCCTATCAAATCAACCAGACCATGGCATTAAAGGCCTCATCCAGGCTGGTCTTAAACACCTCCAGGGGTGGCACAGAATCAAAGAATCAACCAGGTTGGAAAATACCTCAGGGATCATCTAGTCCAACCTCTAACCTAACACCTCCTGACAGCTAAACCATGGCTCCAGGTGCCACATCCAAGCCTTTTTTGAACACCTCCAGGGATGGTGACTCCACCACCTCCCTGGGCAGCAAAAGTGTTTAGGAAAAGCCTGGATGGGGTGACTGGTGCCATGGTTTAGTTGATGAGATGGTGCTGGGTGATAGGTTGAACTGGATGATCTCAAAGGCCTCTCCACTCCACTCCACTCCTCTCCTCTCCTCTCCTCTCTTCTCCGTTGGACTTGAAGGTCTCTTCCAACCTGGTTTATTCTATTCTATTCTATTCTATTCTATTCTATTCTATTCTATTCTATTCTATTCTATTCTATTCTATTCTATTCTACTCTATTCTACTCTACTCTACGCCACAGCACCACCTCATAAGGACTTTGCAATCTGAAGTGCCTTTAGGAACCAACTAAACCCAGCAAGCAGACAGCTCATGCATGAAGGGGAGCCTGGGGGGGTGAGGGGGGGGGGGTGGAATAATGCCTGGTTGAAGGGTCAAGGGCTTGGCAGGCTGTCTGGAGCACCACCAGCAAACATCCATCTCCTAACCCCTTCCCAAGCAGCTTTGAGGGTAACAGCAGTGGTGTGGTGCTGAGGGACAGGGCCTCGCACCAGGCTTGGTAGAGTTAGATATGGTTGGACTCAGTGGCCCCAAAGGTATCTCCCAATTGAGGTGATCACAGAATTGTCAGGGCTGGAAGGGACCTCAAGGCTCAGCCAGCTCCAACCCCCCTGCCATGCCCAGGGACACCTCACACTGCAGCAGGTTGCTCACAGCCACATCCAGCCTGGCTGCAAACACCTCCAGGCAGGAGGCTTCCACCACCTCCCTGGGCAGCCTGTGCCAGGCTCTCACCACCCTCCTGGGCAACAACTTCTTCCTCACAGCCAATCTCAATCTCCCCATTTCTAGTTTTGTTCCATTCCCCCCAGTCCTATCACTCCCTGACACCCTCAAAAGTCCCTCCCCAACTTTCTTGCAGCCCCCTTCAGATCCTGGAAGGCCACCAGAAGGTCTCCTTGGAGCCTTCTCCTCTCCAGACTGAACAGCCCCAACTCTTCCGTGGGATCCAACCCACGGGCAGGCTCTTGCCATCCCCTTCCAGCCTGCCCCTTTAAGTAAGCTGAGCTCCTGAGCTGCAAACCCCGGGCTCTAACTGCGAGGATGGAAGCGGACTTTCGCCCCTCCCCGCCCCCTTTCCCCCTTCTGAGTCTTTGCTTTTGGAAGCCCCCATTCCCTCCCCTTTCCCATCAGCTGGGGCAGGAATGTTCACCAGGGGACAAGGCAACATGCTGGCCACCCCCCTGCCCCTTCCAGCCACACTGGGAGCTTGCCTCCCCCCCTGCTCCCACCCCCCCTTGGCAGAGCTCAGCTCATGTCCACAGCCTCGCTGGCTGCTGGGGGTTGGAGCAAAGGTTTAATGATTTGCTTTTCTCGGGGGAAGGTCGAGCCCCCAGCGCCTGCCGCTGCAAATCTTGCCCCCTTTTGTTGTAGGCTCCTTCTCCCACCCCCTCCTCGCCCCCCTTCCTTCCCCGGAGCCCGCCCAGCCCCCGGAGCCCACCATGACTCCACAGGGAGCTTTGGCGTACGTTTGCCTGCTCTGCTTTTCCTTCGGGGGAAGAGCAAAAGGTAAGAGGCTTTGGGCTGCTTCGGGTGCAGGGACAGGGTGGGGTTTGGATGCTCGCATAGGTGGGAGCCTCATCTTCATAGTTTCATAGTTTCATAGTTTCATAGTTTCATTCAGGGTTGGAAGGGACCACAAGGATCATCTAGTTCCAACCCCCCTGCCATGGGCAGGGACACCCCACACTAGATCAGGCTGGACAGAGCCTCATCCAGCCTGCTCTTAAACACCCCCAGGGACGGGGCCTCGACCACCTCCCTGGACAACCCATTCCAGGGTTTCACCACTCTCATGGTGAAGAACCTCCTCCTCACATCTTAGGGCTCACAGCAGGGATACAATGAGGTTTGGATGCCCTCAACGGTGGGATGCTCATCTTGGGGCTCACAGGAGGGACAGGATGGGGTTTGGATGTTCTCAAAGGTGGGATGCTCATCTTGGGGCTCACAGGAGGGACAGGATGGGGTTTGGATGCTCTCAAAGGTGGGATGCTCATCTTGGGGCTCACAGGAGGGACAGGATGGGGTTTGGATGCTCTCAAAGGTGGGATGCTCATCTTGGGGCTCACAGCAAGGACAGGATGGGGTTTGGATGCTCTCAAAGGTGGGATGCTCATCTTGGGGCTCACAGCAAGGACAGGATGGGGTTTGGATGCCCTCAAAGGTGGGATGCTCATCTTGGGGCTCACCGGAGGGACAGGATGGGGTTTGGATGCTCTCAAAGGTGGGATCCTCATCTTGGGGCTCACAACATCTCCCCAGAGTCTGCTTGGGGAAGGAGGAGTTATCCCTACAACTGCAAGTGGTCTGAGCATCTACTGATGTGTGAAGGTGGATGGGGGGCAAGTTTGAGGGTTGTGGAAGCCCTCCCTGAGTGGAAAGTGAGGAAAAGCAAAGAGCTGGAGCTGTTTGAAGTGCAGGGAGTGCAGGAATGTAGAAACCCTGCAGCCTGAGTGATGGAGGAAAGCCCCAGAGGGTGGGTTGGATTGCCATCGATTCAGCTTTCCTTTCCACAAGAGCATCAGAACTATAAAAGCTTCCAGGAGCCCAGCCAGGGCATCAGAGGTGTGGGAGAGCCTCAAGTGACTTCAGACAACAGATGGGGCTGCTTATGGCATGGCAAAGGCAACCCTCCCCCCACCTCCCCCATCAGATTTGCATACAGACAAGAGGAGAGGCTCCAAATGCTTCTGGGTTCATAAGGCTAAAGCAAAGAGTTTGGGTCCAGAGCTGCCCTCCCCCCACTTCATCTGGCCCCACCCCAAAGGCAGTGGGATGTAAGAGGGGGCACTTGTGGTGGGAAGCACACATGGGGCTCCCTTCTCCCACAGCAAACTGCTGGCCAAGCTGCCAGCCCCTGGCTTGGGCAGCAGGACTCTGAGCTGGGTTAGGAACTGGCTGGAGGCTGAGCCCAGAGGGTGGTGGTGAATGGTGCCACAGCCAGCTGGCAGCCAGGCACCAGTGGTGTGCCCCAGGGATCAGTGCTGGGCCCTGTGCTCTTTAACATTTTCGTTGGTGATCTGGATGAGGGCATTGAGTCAGTCATCAGCAAGTTTGCAGATGACACCCAGCTGGGGGCAGGAGTTGATCTGTCAGAGGGTTGGAGAGCTCTGCAGAGGGACCTTGCCAGGCTAGGCAGAAGGGCAGAGTCCAAGGGCAGGAGATTGAACACATCCAAGTGCCAGGTTCTGCACATTGGCCACAGCAACCCCAGGCAGTGCTACAGGCTGGGGTCAGAGTGGCTGAGAGCAGCCAGGCAGAGAGGGACCTGGGGGTAGTGGTTGATGGTAGGCTGAACATGAGCCAGCAGTGTGCCCAGGTGGCCAAGAAGGCCAAGGGCATCCTGGCCTGCATCAGGAACAGTGTGGCCAGCAGGAGCAGGGAGGGCATTGTGCCCCTGGACTCAGCACTGGTTAGGTCACACCTTGAGTCCTGTGTCCAGTTCTGGGCCACTCAGGTCAGGAAAGATGTTGAGCTGCTGGAAGGTGTCCAGAGAAGGGCAAGAAAGCTGGGGAGGGGTCTGGAGCACAGCCCTGTGAGGAGAGGCTGAGGGAGCTGGGGTTGCTTAGCCTGGAGAAGAGGAGGCTCAGGGGAGACCTTCTTGCTGTCTGCAACTCCCTGAAGGGAGGTTGTAGCCAGATGGGGGTTGGTCTCTTCAGCCAGGCAAGCAGCACCAGAACAAGAGGACACAGTCTCAAGTTGTGCCAGGGGAGGTTTAAGCTGGATGTTAGGAAGAAGTTCTTCATAGAGAGAGAGATTGGCCATTGGGATGTGCTGCCCAGGGAGGTGGTGGAGTCCTCATCCCTGGAGGTGTTTAGGAAGAGCCTGGCTGGGGTGCTTGGTGCCATGGTTTAGTTGATTAGATGGTGCTGGGTGATAGGTTGGACTTGATGATCTCAAAGGTCTCTTCCAACCTGGTTAATTCTATTCTATTCTATTCTATAAGACAGCACCAGTTAATGCACAGTTCCCAATAAAGAGAAGCTCCTTCAAGACATCCCTCGTGTCCAGGGCTGTCCTCAAGAAGCTTTGCTTTAGGGTTAAAGGGTGGTGGAGAGCATCCCTGTGAGGAGAATAAGCTGAGAGCCCTGGGGCTGCTCAGCCTGGAGGAGAGCAGCCTGAAAGGGGATCTGATCCATGCTGAGCAATAGCTAAAGGATGGGGAGCAAGGGGATGGGGATGGGACCAGACTCTTTTCAGTGGTGCCCAGGGACAGGCCAAGGGGCAATGGGCACAAAGGGGAGCACAGAAAGTTCCACCTAAACAGGAGGAGAAACTTCTTTGGTGTGAGGCTGCTGGAGCCCTGGAGAAGGCTGCCCAGGGAGGCTGTGGAGTCTCCTCTAGAGAGATTTAGAACCCACCTGGAAATGGTGCTCCTGGGCAAGCTGCTGGGGGTGCCCTGCTTTAGCAGGGGGGTTGGACTGGATGATCTCCAGAGGTCCCTTCCAGCCTCCACCAGGGTGGGGTTCTGTGACTCTCTGCCAGCTTCAAGAAGTCCTGAAGCCCCCAATGCATTCCCCTGCTCTGGCCACCATGGCCAAGGCAGGGCTAGAAGTACCAACAGGGATCAGCTGTCACCCCAGGAAGCCCCAGCTATCCACCACAGGCAAAACCAATATCCCATTAAAACCTCCCCAGCTGCTGCCCAGGACCTGTCAGCTACCCTCTGCTGCCTGGCACGAAACTCACACTTCCAGGAGGCAGACCCCAAGCACCCACTGGGCTCCAGGTCCTCTGTGGGATGGAGGATGCTGATTCTGTGACCTCCAACCTTTGCACCTTTCCTTAGGGAGCCTGCAGCCACTTTCATTCCAGCCTGGGACCCTCTACCAGTACCACTACTCCCTGGATGTCCAGGTGGACCATGCAGCCACAGCAGCCCCACCAGGAGCCTGGCTGAAGGCTGAGGCTTTGGTCCAGGTGCAGCAGCTCTGGAGGGACCAAGGTGGAGAGGAGCTGCTGCAGGTGCAGGTGTGTGAGGTGCTCAAGCCGTGGCGGTCACCTGCTCCCCCTGGGAGCAGCCATGCTGCTCTGCCTTACCCTCTTCCCAAGCCACCTGAGAAATGACCTCTGTGACCAAGAGGCCATCAGCACAGCAGCTTTGGGTGGCCTTGGTCACTGCTTTCTTCCACCTTCTGCTCTCCTAGATCCGTGACCTGAGAGCCCAGCACGAGTCAGAAGAGAAGAGGAGCCAGGGCAGCGCCAGAGGCCTCCCTGCAGAGATTGCACTGAGCCAGGAGGCACAGGCAGAGCTCCAGCAGCCAGTGTTCATCTCCTGGAGCAATGGGAAGGTCAGCTGGACACCTGCTGGGCTTGCTCGTGCCCTCTCCACAGGGCACTCCTGCCCACAGCCCAGATTGTCCCAGCTGCAAAGCTCTGACAAAGTCCTGCTCTGAGTTCACACCAGAGCACAGGGAACCAGAGAGACAAGTGCAGGAGTCTGTGATCCTCTGCAGAGGCCAAATGCAGGAGTCTGTGATCCTCTGCAGAGGCCATTGTGGCTCTAGGTGGAGCCTCATAGAATCATGGAATCATCAGGGTTGGAAGGGACCTCAAGGCTCAGCCAGTTCCAACCCCCCTGCCATGCCCAGGGACACCTCACACTGCAGCAGGTTGCTCACAGCCACATCCAGCCTGGCTGCAAACACCTCCAGGCAGGAGGCTTCCACCACCTCCCTGGGCAACCTGTGCCAGGCTCTCACCAGCCTCATGGGGAACAACTTCTTCCTCACAGCCAATCTCAATCTACCCACTTCTAGTTTTGCTCCATCCCCCCCAGTCCTATCACCCCCTGACACCCTCCAAAGTCCCTCCCCAGCTTTCTTATAGCCCCCTTCAGATACTGGAAGGCCACAAGAAGGTCTCTTTGGAGCCTTCTCTTCTCCAGACTGAACAGCCCCAACTCTCTCAGTCTGTCCTCATAGGAGAGCAGCTCCAGCCCTCTGCTCATCCTCATGGCCCTTCTCTGGACACCTTCCAGCCCCTCCAGATCCTTCCTGTGCTAGGGGCTCCAGAGCTGGATGCAGTACTCCAGGTGGGGTGTCCTCAAAGGGGGGCTGCAGGCTTGGTTGGAGCTGCAGCATCCCATGTGGAAAGGGCTTCAACCCCACCAGAATCACAGAATGAAAGGGTTGAAAGGGACCCCTGGAGATCATCTGATCCAACTTTCCTGCCAGAGCAGGTTCACCTAGAGCACCACAGCACAGAAGCTCCTTTCTAACCCTCTCCTCTGAGCCTCTGGAGAATGAGAGGGTGGAGTAAAGGATCATAGAGTCACAGAATTGTCAGGGCTGGAAGGGTCCTCAAGGCTCAGCCAGTTCCAACCCCCCTGCCATGGGCAGGGACACCTCACACTACAGCCATCCCCACAGCCACAAAGCCCTTTTTGCCTTCCCAGGTCAAAGCCTTGTATGGGGACGAAGCAGAAAGCATCCTGATCTCCAACCTGAAGCGAGGGGTCAGCAGCCTGCTCC